>NC_045156.1:3985000-4091478 GCF_900700415.2 Clupea harengus
ACACACACACACACAAAACACACATACACTCTCCCTCTGAGACATACTTATACATTACACACATGCATCGGCAAACTCATATGCACATGTTCCCTTTCACTTAAACTTCAAACAGTGAGCTGTTCCCTCATCCTAATCCTCATTCCTCTTTTTATTCTAACAGAGAGGCCACCTCTCCTCCTGCTCTCCGTCTCTCTCTCTCTCTCCCCCCCCCCCCCTCCATTTCTCATTCACTTTGGCAGCTCAACACTATTTTTATCAGAATTTCATGGAACTCTCTAGGATTCATGTTGTAGTCATGCAGCCGAGTGTTTGAGAGGGACGGCAGGGGCTGGGTTGGGGGGGGGTTGGGGGCCTGGGGTGGTGTGGTGTGGTGTGGTGTGGCGTGGGTATGAGGTGGGAGTTGCGGGGGAGGGGGGCACAAGTACAGGGGGTGGGTACGGGTGGCGGGGGCACTTTGTTCCATGCCGCTGGTGTCACAATCCCTGCCAATATCTTAATGCTGCCGGTCTGCAGAGACGAGGTCCTCTGGACGGCGAACACATAGTTACAGGAGGGACTCTACAGGCACTTCAGGGATCTCATTCTTTGGCTGCAGTGCATGCTGTTGTGTTGACCAGGAAAAGAAGTATAAGTTATTTTTTTTTGAGTCTCACTGCTGAAGGTAAAGTTGCTTCTCTTAACGCTTACAGATGTGTCCCTGGGAATGGTTCTCTAATGGATTTGCGAGGACAGTACATTGGCTATTTTTCTGGTGCTTATTGTACCTGCTTGAATGACTGTGGGGTATTGTGTAATATATAATGCATTTCAGGAGTATTTGTATGGCTCAGTTCCTAAGTGCATTTTTTTTAACATTAAACGCAAATAGTGACTATGAGGTTAAAGTTTGTAGGGGGTTGTTTACTTCGATGTTGGAATTCTGTCTCTTTTAAGACATACATATTATTGTCTGAATATTTCAAATAAGTATAATTGTAGGTTTTATGAATGGGATGTTGTTGGTCTCTTGCTTCAGTAGCAAATAGCAGTTTTAAGGCACTTTGACAATCATGTTTTGTGTGGGTAAGAAAACATTCCTAAGTCACATTCGTGTTTGCTTGGAGGAACAAAGAAAAAATATAAATCACTTGCATTACAGTATTATTAAAACTGAAACTCTCTGAGCTGAAAATGATCAGTTTACCTCTCAACTTTATTTTTCAAAACCTCTACCACACCTGACCTGTTTCAGGTGCATATGAGGCATATAGGAAACTCAAGTCAACACAAGTCAATAAGTCACTACAGATACAAATATATATATATACTATATATATATAGTAGATTACAGGAATAAGACAAAACCTAAACCAATCCCAAAGTCTGAGTATGTGGTGGCTTTTATGTATTATTAGAAACTGAAGTTTGAGCTAATTGTTTTGAGCAGTGTTTGTTTTATATTTCAGTGTGTCAAAGATCTAACTATCTATTTGTTTGAATTTTCCAATACTTCACAACTCTACAACACATTTGATTTTTAATTTTTTAGTTTTAAAGGAGCATTGAACACTGCACCTACTTTGCATGCAACAGAATTATATAAACACTGCTATGTTGACGCTAACTGCATTTGCTGAATGTGACTTTCACAGTTCCAATTCAGATGGGTCTCAGTAGACCATTAATTGCTCAATAAAGTGATTCCTCCTCTTGTTGAGGCACAAGTTATTTTCCGTTATGAATTCCTAGACAGCTGCCAGGCATTGCTGGTTGTAAACATGGCCATCGGAACGCCAGTTCCACGAATACTCAGCAGTGATTGATGAAGTGCTGCCATGACGAGGCCTGTTGTTTGCTCTTTAGCTGCAGTAAAAGACTGACAGAAAAGAGATATGAACAGGGGGGAGCAAAAAAGGGTGTGTATTACTGTAAGATTCACATCATGGGTTCGCCAGAGTAGATAAGAGAGTAGAGTACGGTTTAAACAGAGCTGCAGTTTTCCTTGGGTCATGACACGTATTCATTATGATGGGTATGAATTAGCTAAATCTGAAAACATATATATATACAGTATTTATAGATAATAATGAAAAATTGTCATAATGTCATAATGTAGTATGTCTCTAATCTGGTCAAAATGGATGCAGCTGATAAAGGCTATCCACTTCCTTTGTTTCACAAAGCTTTTTAAATGATAAGGTAGTACAATAAATAAACAGAGAAGTATAGTAGTATAAACAGAGAAACTTTGTAATCATCCCATTAAACCAGTTGGTGGGTAGAGACACAACAGCCACACCCTTTATTCTCCAGTGGTGGTATTCTCATGTGTTTGTTGTTGTTGTTCCCTCAGGCTCCAGTCCCCCATGTCCATGCCATGCGGCTCCCCGTCCCTCAGTGACATGCCTCTGGGTTCCTCTGGGGGGCGCCGGCCCGCCTCCCACCGCTACATCAGCACCAAGGTCCTTCTGGCCGAGGGGGGAGACACACCCTTCGCCGAGCACTGCCGCAACTATGAGAACTGCTACAGGGTGAGGGCAAAAGTAGCTTGCAAAAGTCAGTTCACTGTTGTTGTTGTTGTTGTTGTTGCTGCTGCTGTTGTTCTGGGCGTGCCTGCTAAGAAAACCTGTTCATTGGAATTGCTAGTGTTCTCTCACTCCAGAGCAGTAGACACTGTGTTGTGATTTGAACTGTGTGTACAGGTCCCTGAGAGGCACTAAGCTCCAATTTACAGCCTTAATTGCGTTGTGATGGTTGTGCGTATTTTGCACATGGTGTGAATCTGTGTCAGGATGATGCACTATTAAAGACCACTGAGTAAACTGTGTGCGCGCGTGTCTGTGTGTGTGTGTGTCTCTGTGTCTGTGTGTGTGTGTGTGTGTGTGTGTGTGTGTGTGTCTGTGTGTGTGTGTGTGTCTGTGTGTGTCTGTGTGTGTCTGTGTGTGTGTGTCTGTGTGTGTCTGTGTGTGTCTGTGTGTGTGTGTCTGTGTGTGTCTGTGTGTGTCTCTGTGTGTGTGTGTGTGTGTGTGTGTGTGTGGGCATATCTATCCATGCGCTGTGTGTGTGTGTGCAGACCCTCCAGACAGAGATGCAGAAGCTGAAGGACCAGGTCCAGGCCATGCACAGGGACTTGACCAAGCACCACTCCATCATCAACACCGACAGCATTGAGGAGGTCCTGGAGAAGTCTCTGCACGTAGACAGCCAGATCACCTCCCAGTATTCGTCCGTGCAGACTATGAGAGCCCTGTTTGAAGAGGTACAGTCATGATGATCATCACAAATGCTATCATAGAGAACTGAGATGATGTATGCAGGGTGCCTTTGCCAATATCTGAGACTGGCCCTATGGAGTCTTTGCAGGCCTTGTATACAGAGGCCACCTTTCACTCCAAATAGATCTGGTCATTTATTCATTTACTGACAAATGTATTCATTTCATGTCATGATTTCATATAATTTATTTAATTTATTTAAACCATGGGACAACCAAACAAAAGCATTATACTATAGAAAATGTTTCCTCCTCCCACAGACAGAAGAAAGGTTGTTCAAGGGAAAGGTTGGATGATTGACAGACCTAATGGTGTATTCAAACCAGGGCCTGCAATCCTGAGCCTTAAGTCGGTCTAAAGCACTTTCGAATTCTATAGTGTGAACATTGCCGAAGCTCTGGCATTTTCTCTTACTACAGCACCCAATTATTTTAAAGTGTAGATAAAGGACATTTCAAATGAGGAAATGTCAACATGTTATGAGGACTCACAAAAGTCCGTCAGGACTAGAGTGACATGAATGAATGAATGATGGGTACGCTTTCTCTTGTGCAGATATGGGAAGAGACCTTTCAGCGAGTCACGAACGAACAGGAGATTTATGAAGGTATAAGACACCTTGAGCCGTGATAACATCTCAAAAAGGTGACTGCTGACAGCAGTCACACTTCCACACGTGTACGTGCTGTTGTTCCAGTGTTGGTGTTTATTGTGGGCCTGCACTCAGGTGGTGATTGTGTGTATTTTTATCCAAGCCCAGCTCCACGACCTGCTGCAGCTAAAACAGGAGAACTGCTATCTGACGACTATTGCCCGTCAGATCGGGCCATACATTTTGTCCATAGCGAAAGTTAAGGAACGACTGGAGCCGAGGTACAGTATGACTACAGATCCCAACATTTCACAGGATGGGGTTGTGTTACATGACCAATAGCAGCCAGTAGGATTAGCACAGACGGAAATAACTGAGCCCCTCAACACTGATATTGCCTGTTGCATTTTGCTTCATAGGAACCAGGAACCTAAACATCTTGAGGATGATCGAACAGAGACCATGCTGAAGATATACGAGGACAGCACCACAAGCCCTGAGTCAAAGCCACACAGGTGTGTGTTTTTTTCCCCATCATGCAAGTTTGCTTCATGCTTGTGCTTAACTGACAGTGCTTATCAGAATCTGAGACACAAATTGAGGCTTAATGCCCTGTTTCTCTGTGACATTATCAGTAAAGTGACCCAGCCTCAGTACACAAAGAAAAGGAATACAGTTACACCAACCTCATTTGGCAGATGTGGAACAGTCATAATGTGGACATTTACCCAGTTTCAGAGGAAGCATGTATTTCTTGGTTAGGGGCTGATAGCCTTTGCTAGACACTGTTTGACCTTAGCTTTGGTGTTGCGCTTCAGACTAGCATAAGTACAGACTGAAATAACTGAGCCCCTCAACACTGATATTGCCTGTTGCATTTTGCTTCATAGGAACCAGGAACCTAAACATCTTGAGGATGATCGAACAGAGACCATGCTGAAGATATACGAGGACAGCACCACAAGCCCTGAGTCAAAGCCACACAGGTGTGTGTTTTTTTCCCATCATGCAAGTTTGCTTCATGCTTGTGCCTAACTGACAGTGCTTATCAGAATCTGAGACACAAATTGAGGCTTCATGCCAAATTACACTGGTTCAGTGACTTGTACCTCTACGTTTTTTCATTTCAACAGTGACACTGAAATCCAGTTGAGTGACTACAAATGGGACCCAGATACAGAAAATCACACCCTGATACTGCCACCTGAGAAGCTTAAAACCAGTGACTACAACTGGCCAGGCAAGCAGATTAGCCAGGAGACAACCAATCACAATGAGATACAACTTTAGAGCCAACCAGGAGGGACCCAGAGACACCCCCTATTTGTACCATCTCCCCCTCCTTCGTTTAGTGGCCCAGCACCTCCATATCCATGGTCTGTTAGCTTAATATCCAGGCAACACGGCTCTGTAGTCTGGACTTGTTCTTTCATCCTCAGGCCATGGGCCGCCATATTGGAGACTGATCCGTGGAGCACCACTGAAACAGCAAGTGTCAATAAATGGAGAAAAAAAAATGGTCATTGATCGAGGTTGTAAAAAACGATCAGCATTGATCGTGATTGTGATCTACTTCGTGAATAAGTTATGTATGGTTATGATGAAGCGGTTGCCTTTTTGGGTAGCGATCCAGTGTAAGTGGAGAAGACTGAGCTGAATGATGGGGTCTTGCCCCACGTGGACCTCTAGGGGGAAACATTGAGCAGAGACCTTACCGTGCTTGTCTGGCTCTAACTCACTCTTAAAGAGGCTGTGTGACTGTGTTTGGTGTTCCGAAAACATTGTAAATCAACTGAAAAAATGTATTTTTGCATATTCCCTAATATTTATACTGCTGAATAAGATTGTAGTGAAATAACTGAAATTAACTTTAAAACTTAAATCTTGAATCTTTTCATATGATTGAATTTTCTTTCATGCATTTTTTTTTGCGATATATCATAAAAATCAAATACATTATAAGTGACCATTCATGAAGATGTTGCCATGTTTACAAGCTTTAAGCATTTGCCATCTTACCCGTAAAGGGTTATAGATCCCACAGCAGTGAACAGCCGTAATTCAGCTAAGGTATAAAAGCAACCAATGTTACTGCAGGAGAGATTATGATTTAATTGATCCCTGGGAAATGTGTCAGCATCTATAAGAACATCTGACGGTGTTAGCTGATTTACATATCTACACTTAATGACCTGCTGCGTTTTAAATATATTCTGCATTGTCTATGATGACTATGTGTGAAATCATTGCCTGCTGAAACAGCAGAATATATCAGAAGGTTATATACATAAAACACCATTGGGGGAGGTAGACAAATCCTTGTGCAAATAATTGTCATTTTTAAATGTACTCACAAAGTGAGGCAGTTTATTCTCACACTAGAGGTTTATGGTCTCTGGAAAGAGTTTTTCCAAATCATAAGAATTACAATATCAGCCCGAAAGGCATTCAAAGTGAATGTACTAGAGACACTCATTATTCATGTTTTGATAAGGCTCATGAAATCATGAAATATTAGTGTGTTTGGTACAGTCACATAAAAAGCATTAATATTCCTTTTCTACTGGTGGTGAAGGAAAAATAACTTTCATATTGTAAGCTTTTTTCTGGTTTCTAGTCAACATCATTGACAACTTCTAAATAGCCATTTGAATAATGAATGACCTCAAAGGCAACGGCATAAGTCAACACTAATGAGCACAAGACTTGATGGTCTGCCAATGAGCTTGCCTTACACTGCGACTGGGTCAATAACTGATCAGCTCATAAATCACACATGTATGGAGAGCTTATATATATATATATATATATATATATATATATATATGTAGAAGTAGCCGTCCCCCACCCTGGATCGCACTCCCCAGACAGGCTCAGGCCAGGTAATGTATTCCTCCCTGTCTCCTAACCACCACCAGCACATTAGTTTGTGTCAGGGTAGCTCCACAGAGAGCTCCACAGGGAGTGATCAGCAGGTCTTTCTCTTTCTCCTTCAGTTCCTTTCCTCTCTACACCTCCCTCCCTCTTATTTTCCTGTCCGTTGTTGCTACGGTTTCGCTGTGTATGTTCCATTTAAAACAAACGCACACAATAATTCTTATCTCCTTGTGTAGCACTCGATGTTAGCGGAGCAGGACTGTACTAGGATGGCGCTCATCAATCCTAGAGCAAACAGGCTCAGTCCTCCGGAGAACGAGGAGCTAATTTGTCTTGCCCAAGTACACCAATTACTTCCCTGAGACCTTGTGCCGTAGCAGAACGACTTCAGAGTGCAAACAGGAGCAGAAGGTCGTCTCACCTCTGCGCAGAGTTACAGTATGTTACTCCCCTGCATCTTTCCTGTGGATGAGTGCACTGGCCAGGCCTCTCCAACATCAGGCAGCAACACTGTGGAAAATAATGGGGTCATCGCGACCCTCAAGAGTAGGGCCTCCTCTGTGAAGAAAAGCAAGCTGAGGGGGCGCAGCTCATTAAAAATACATGTGTGGCAGAGCATGGGGGAGTGCAGAGGAAAAATGAATGTGTGCTCTCTCTCTCTCTTTCTCTCTCTTTCTCTTTCCAGCCTTTCCGTCCCTGTGGTCATACATCATCCCACCACATAAACCCACTGGGTCCCCTCACTCCTCTCTCTCTCTTTCTCTCTGTCATTCTTTCTTCCTCTTTCTCTCCTTCCCTCCCTCTGTCTGCTTCTGCCCATTTCTTTCCACCTCTCTCTCTTCATCTCCCTGCTTCCTTCCACCTCTTACCTTCCCTACACCTCTCTCCGTCTCTCAACACACAACTAGGATGCACATACAAAACTCCACCACAGATTAAAGAAGAAACATTTCGCATGTATTGCCAGTGCTCTCAGTACTGGCCATAGATGTTGTGTCTCTTGATATTGACAGACTCTTGTGTCTCATCAACTATGAGTAGAATAAAAGTCATGCCTGTCAGATACCACCCACCAAACTTATGCAGCAAACCTTACTGCTGTCATGACGACTTGCCACCAAGCCTAACTGGAGTCGGATCAAACCTGTCGTTAACAGATCAACTGGGCCAGCGTTACACCACATCATTACCATCACGGTTTAATGATGTCTGCCACTGACAACCCTCCGGTGTGGATGCTTGTCAGTAATTGGGACATGAATCACCCTGATTCCATTTGGCAACGGCCTTAGCAGTCACATTAAAAAGGTCAGAGGGTGAAAACGGACTCAAGGGGCCATATCTATCATAACAAAGGCAGGTAAGCTCCTGGAAGAAAGGTTCTTTAAAATCCACAGGGAAAGTTTTCCATACAAAGCACCCTCTATGGACCAAAGGTGTTCTTCAGGTGTGAAAAAGACTTGACAGGGATAGATGAATGATTCTCTCAGGATAGGGCTAGGTAACATTTTTAACAATAAATTGCGATTTTGCGGTTTTCATTGACACACCTTCTGACTCAGTCACCCATGCCACCACACATGCTGCCCTACTTGAATGTTATGTCTAAAGTTATGTATTTGAGAAGTCTGTATTACTATATGCCACATATGCTGGGACTTTACGCTACTATGCACAATGCAGATGAGAATGTGGAGACCACATTGGACAAAATTGTGTTTAAGAATCCATTTGTATAGTATTTTTGGCTTCCGTGACTGACAAACAGTGAATTAAGGATTTCACTCAGCTAATGTGCTTGCTTTTAGCAGACCTCTGAGAGATGAAAGGGAATGGGATAAGGGAGGTTTATTTCCCTCCAAGGATCAAGTCTAGAGGCAGTGTTGTCATCCTTTTCAGCTATTATCAACAGAACACATGGCGCATGTTAAAAATGTTGATTGATCCAGTAACTGACAAATAGGCCTACTGCCAAAAGCCTATCTAAGCAGTGATACAGATGTCTTCCATAGGACAAGAAGAAAAAAGTTCACCACACGGTCACAGTGACAAATCACATAATCACTTATTTATGCCACCTTAAATGTTAACATTATGATATGTAAGATGGTTTAACAGTCTGGGAGCCACATTGCTCCACTGTGGTTATGCCTGGGGCCTCGGGATCATAATGAATCAGCCAGGGGTTTATTGTCGACTCACAGACCACATTGGCCCGAAGCTAGCATAGTGAATTAGCAATAACTTCAAGGTTCAAATGAGATTATAATAGTTTGGGGTCATTATATAATGACTGAAAAACATTGTGCTTAGCAGCAGATGACATGGAATAGACTAGGCCTACCTCACTGTGTTGTGTCTGAAAACCTATACAGGCAGGAGCACATTCAAGAGCACAGGTAATTTCATTCCTTAAAAAAAACCAGAATCTTTCAGGCCTATAAGGTATGAAGATGATGGAACTAATAGCCTTCTAGAAGACATGTTAGGAAGCCATGGCTAAAATCAGACAAAAAAAAAAGTCTCCTGCGCCGTGTATGCGCCAGAGATCGCTTTAGCCAAGCACTGTGGAGCTCCGTGGAGCATAATCAGTGGAACAAATAGGCCTACAAAAAGCCTGCTTGACAAATGATCACCTCCGCCAAGGAGATTATGTTTTTGTTGCTGTTTGTTTGTCTGTCTGTTTGTTTCTCAGCAGGATTATGCAAACACTGACTGGCCGGTTTTCATGAAATTTGGTGGAAGGGCGGATCATGGGTCAAGGAAGAACCCATTCGGGCTCAAAGGGCCGATCCAGAATGGATTGTTTTGGCACTTTCTGTGATGTTGGCATTTAGCCTTGGCGGAGGTCTGTTACCTCTGAGTGCCCTTCTAGTTAGTTGTGTTTTGCAACTTCTGTAAAGCTTAACCAAATTATTTCATTGTTGTAATGGAAAAGGAGGACTTTAAAATAAGATATTTATTTTGGTGATGCACCTGCGGCCGGCCTGACACAAACGAAAATTCATTGTTCAAAAATTCTCACTTGCACGCTCCCAGCGGACATTGATTTGATGCAGCGAGAGGCCTGACAAATTGAGTTGCTGTTTCTGCGCGGGAAAACAAAGGCAGCGCTGATGTCCTTGACATGCGGGAAGTCACAGGTGCGCTTCCGCAAACCCGTCAGCCTGGTGTGACAGAGAGGGAGCCCCGCAGCCGCGAATTAATCAACAGCTCGTTCAGCTGCCAGCCTCCTCGCCCCGGACTTTAGCGTGCCGCGCTAGTTAAGGGCTCTGCGGGAACGAATCATTAACAGATCGGTTACTCGTTAATTAAGATTTCTCTTCAGCACTCTCTCGCTGGGAGGAGAGAGAGAGGGGCTGAATAAAAGTGGAGTGTACTAGCCTACATCACTGGTAGCATACAGAGCAGTGTCTAAAGACCTTTTGGGGTTGAATTGGGTAGAATTTGAATATTCCGCAATTAAATATTCTTATGTTGTGTCTCTGATAAGATGAGTCTAGTAATGTAAATAATCCACATCACAGTCTTTTGATGTGTGGTTAAGAAGCAGAAAGCAAAACAAAAGAAAATCATTGTCAATGTGGGGCGCCAAGTGTAACAGGCATAATTTCATAGACGAAGGCATTCTGGGCTACCTAATGTATTCATGTATTACAAACACATGTAATGCCGTTTGTCTATGAAAAACACAAACGCGTCAACATCTTGTCCACACAATATTGAAGAGAGCAATTTTTTTAGTGCGCAGGAAACAAAAGGCACGATTCATGCATGCACTAAATTGACTGACGTGCTTTTTATTTTGTGGACAAAAAGCTGAATACACTTCTCCTTTTGTGGTTAAAATAAACTCACTTCATAGACAAGATGTATTCTGTGATCTCTAGACCAGCATTTGTACTATTATGGCAGGAATGCAACAATTCGCTACAAAGTGTAGCCTATTGTGCACGAAAGGTGTTTGGTCCTACACATTCCGTGAATCAGCAAGTTACAGAAGGAATTCCTTCCACGAAAGCAGACTGCTTGAACTTTCATAGACATCAGTGCTTTGCTAAAATAGAATAATGTCCAATTACAGAAAGTATGATTGGTGAGTATTTCGTCGGTATCAGTGCAATTCAAATTAAGTCTACTTAAGTTCAAGTAGCCTTTGCTTCCGTAAACAGAACATATTCCAAATACCTTTCGTGCACATCACACTTTCAGTAATAGAGCATGGAAATCATTTATTTTATACTTTAGTAAAACAAAACGAAAGTTCAAGCAGCCTTTGCTTTCGTAACTGACAAAAAAATAAAGCAATACAAGAAAAAAATCAACATGCATACGCTAACCGCAAAGTTAGTGAAGCATATTGTAGGAAATGGCGTTAGATTGTTTTTACAAAAAAAGAAAACAAAACCTGAAATAGCCCCCTTCTCTGACTGACTGTTTTAAAGACGAACCCTGCGAGATTTAAGTGGGAGAACCAAGCGCTGTCTGTCCATTCACCCTACTACAATACGCTTATTGTCCCAAGGTCTCTTTTCAGTCCTGTTTACCACAGTAAGACTACAGTCCGAGGCCACTAGAGAAAATTACATCGTCCTGTGTGTACATTGGGAAACTGTGTTGCAACTGTCGAGTCGTATCCGAGGACGAGAGTCAGAGAAATCAAAGAAGTGACACATATGGCATAAATTATATATCATCAGTCTGTTTATTGAGAATGGCTGGCAGAGCCTTGTGGATGGAAAATGACAGATAAAAGCAATCAAGCCTTTTCAATTTGTCAGAATTGCAGACTCTTGGTGCTTTTCAATCACTCCATTTTAGCAGTAAAAAAGCAAGCTATGATTGAAATTACAAAAAACTACCCTACATCTATAATAAAGCTTCAAGTGCTTCCCTCTGACATACAAGCTTCGCACAAAGGCTGCAGTCAGGTTGCTTCGTGGCCGTATTATCCACGCGATTTAAGACAGCACAACAAAGATGAAATCATCTCCTCAGGAATGTCTAAAGAAACAAGCTATCAAATGTAAACTAAACATCAGCATCAGCAGAAGACTTGGTATGTGTTGGTGTGAATCATCCTTACAGACTTACACAACCAACAACAAGCAATAACAGACATTAAAGTAACAACTCATCCACGGGACATTTGGCATTATCACAAGTCTAAAGAAGGAGTATATCATTTGGTGTTGCGCTGTGTTGTTCACGTTCTGACTTGCACCTGATTCGTCACTTCCGATGGAGAGGCAAAGTGTAAACATCCCTTACTAAATTATGACAGCCCACATCACCGTGCTGTCAGGGAATGCAGCAGCAAAACCCAATACAGACTCTAAATTCAGACGTGTTTTCGCCGAAGCCCCAATAAAGCTTGTTCACTTTCACCTTAAAAAAACAAAACATAGACCTTTCTCTGAAATAACACTGCAACATACTCAGAGAGCTAATGCGAGGAGAAGCAATTGGGGGCAGGGTGGGGGTGGGTTAGGGATGGGAATGTTACATACACTGGTGAAGAAAGGACAAATATCTGTCTACATATCCTCTTTGATGGTTCCTATGGAAACGTGTTACGTAGAATGAAAAACGGACACAACAGCAGGCAGGTCTAAATTTAAAAACCAGAGGCAGGGAGAACTAGGCATTAATAGAGCCAAATGTTAATGAGCTTTAGTATGAAATAACATGAGTCAGGGAGAGCAGCAACAAAACAGAAGTACAGTCCGTTAAAAGAAAAAGAGAAGAGAAGCATCAAACTGCTGGTATGAGTTAGCTGCTGGCATGATTTAGACCGTCATAGGATTTACATGGTAACACTATGCCCTACTACAAAGGCACACAAATGATTGACTTACACATGTAGACTCAGGTCCTGATATATATGGATGCTTAAAATCAACCTCTTCTTGAAATGCTTAATCTGATGTTTTGCCAAAAATGTAGTTGCAAATGTCACAGAATATTTCTAGGGCATTGATGCAGATGTGCTGGCTACAAGGTCCAGGCATGTTATGTACTGGCCAAGGAAAACAACCTAATCAAGTTATATCGAATTCCGCACAGTCTGAATCTTTACCTTCATGAAAATCCTTTTGAGGGATTACACCACTAGGTTGCAAAGAGTTGTCCAGAGAGCTGGAAATATTGAGCCGCCAACACATCTAATGAGGAACATTATGAGGCAGAAAATCTCTTTCATGACACCCACTATAAAATGAAAAGATCTTTGAATGTGACCAGGCCTTGAAATTGAGAATGCTAGTTTGATTTTGAGAATGAAGAAGGAAAAAAAAGACCAGTCTCATGAATGTCAGTCTTTGCATTGTTGGCCATAACATATAAGCCCACCACAGCAAATTTCATATGACCATGAATCCTTCTCATGTGCTCTTTCATATTTCACAAGGGATGAATACAAAAATGAGCAAGTGTAACAATACAAAGCCTTAATACTGTGAAGCTATAGTGCTAGAGGTATACATTGTCTGTATTGTGTGAACATACACATTAACGGTATGGTTAACCTGACCATCAGCACACAAGACAAGTAACGACATACTGACATTGAATCACATTTTCTCTGCATAACACACTACACAGAGTTTGAATACACTAAGGTTATGTGTGCTGATTATCACTGTAACAAAACTCTTTCCTTTAAGTGCCGATAGTGACCTCTACACCTTATATCACATGTAACATCATCAACATTCACTCAGTTTCCCATCAGAGTGAAACAAGCACTGTTATGGGTCTGGGTTTAGCACATTGGCCTTGTCAGGGTATCAGTAGGATCGCACCCCTGGCTTGCTGGCCTCTGCCTGGTTGAAGGGGTTCGCCGGAGCAGTGGGCGGCTGGTCTTGCTGGTCAATGGACTGGTAGGCCTCTCGGTTGCGCGTAACTGTTGGGAACCCTGGGTAATTAAAAAAAAGGTTTGTGAGAGGGAAGCATTTCCATAAATGATGTTATTATTATTATCATCATCATTGCGAGATGTATATTGATACCTGGAGACAACCACAGAGAGATGGCCCAACGGGGGATGGGAACACTTACAGTATCAATGTAACTATTATTAACTAAAGCAATACAAATACCTCCTTAAAGCAGAGGTTGAAGGAGGAATGAAAATCTTTGGCTAAAAGTACAGATGTATGCCAAACTAAGGGCCTAATAGTCAGGGTCTTAAAGGAAAGCTTGTAGGTGTGGCCTTGTTAATTGGTTTTCAACATGATTTGAGTCCACAATTTCAAACCGTTGTGTCACAAAGAGCCATAAAATCTAACCGACTCCTCCGAGACTGCCTTATTATCAGCATGTGTTAAAACTGCCAAGGAAAGCCTAGAAAAACTGTTGTTTCGATATCTACTAACGGAGCCCTGACAAAGCCATCAGAGTCTAACTCCTATATCCAGTCCCAGATGTGCTATTGATCGGATGATGTTTTTGCACACACAGGCATGTACGGATTTACTATAATGGGAATAGACCTATGGCACTGTGTGATGAACATGGACGCAGAGTGGCAACTAGAGAGTGTGAAACTGCTGCAGCTGACACAAGCTCTAGGTCATTCTACAAAGAAGACCACAGAGTGCTGCTCCTGTGCTCAGCGTCTGGTTTATATGGGTCAATTATGTGGTCAATCATGTGGGAGTAGGGTGGATATCAAGCTGAAAATATTGTTTTATTAACGGAACAATCTTTTTCAAAGTGGCGTAGACCAACGTGAAACTAATAACTAATACACAGAAAGCTTAATTGTACCCCTGCCCTTTGGAAAATAGAAACCACACAGGCAGAATTCTAGGGTCCAGAAACCAGTAAAAGAAAAGAGACAGAATCATTTCTAAGTGTCTGGTCTGTGCATATAACACTGTGCATGTGTGCGTAAAATAAAAATTCAATATAACCTTGTAAGTGATCTGTGATCAATAGTGTTGGGAGCATGAGGAGCTAGACTCTACACTTTCTCCCCCTCCTCGTCCTCCTCCTCTCTCTCTGTGTCTCGTGCTCTTGCTCCCTCGGTCTCTCTCCTCATGACATGTTGTCATAACCAGAGCTCACCCACAGGTCTTCAAAATCAATAAGAGGACAATAAAAGCGTCCCCCGGCCCCCCCAGGCAGACCGCCACAGGGTCCCAACTGTAATCATCTCCACACTTTGCCTACGCCGCTTTCTATCTCGCCGACAGGTCCTCTGCACATAAACACACAAACCCACGGGGAAGACTGAGCAGAGGAACAATGGTGTGACAATTAGCAAACCCTTCCAGTCTCATGAGGGAAGATCTGTGGTTTGGAATTTTTTTTTTATTATGAATAGTATAGTATTTAGTTGGCTTTCATCTGATAGTACCTATTCCAGTGATTATTTCAATAGTATATTTTATAATATTTCAAACCATTTTATGGCATTAGAAGTTGTACGTCATACATGATACTATTACCTTATAGTTGGGAGTGATATTGTGGTTAATTATCTAGTTATGGTATTTTTAAAACCATTTCACATAGTGTGCTACAACCCTCTATTTCAAATCCATCAGTGTATCTATAAGATGGGCCACATAGTAAGAACTGGGTGGCAATAAACCGTAGTCCTCAGCTCTCAAATCGGCAACTCGGCAACAAAGTTAGAACCCAAGGAGAATTGATTTACCTGTTCAGAGGAGACAACTCCAAACCACAGTATTGCATGTTTGGGTCCCGAGAAAGGGGTGTAGAAACCTCCTCATATATACCGGTCAATTGTTCAATTACTTACAATATTTCCAGCCTGAATTCCTTATGTGTATGTCCCCTGGGGCCACCATAGGATATCTGCCACTGAGCAGGATTAACACACCTCTTTCCTCTGCAAAATTCAGCTATAATCTCATTTAGACCGCCTGGAGATGTGTCAGTAAGACCAGGCTTATTGGAAACATACCTACTCAGGACTAGTGTCGGAATACAAATCATTCACCCATGCTCAACAGCAGGTGATGTTTCTCTTTGTCTTTGAAAAGATGCGAGCTGAACCGATTTTTTTTTTTAAAGCATGCTGACCTTCAACTACATATGGTGTTAAATCATTCAGAGCAATGTCAATTTTTCACAGTCAATTTTTCAGTCACAAAAATGCAGTCATGACAGAAGGAAACTGAAGGGCTAATAGCATAATTTTCTTTGTCACAATTTATTTAAAAATATTATTTATAAAACCTACTTGTGAATAAATTACTACTGGGTAAACACAGAAAATGTCGAGGTAATAGCAGAGATTTGAGCAATGATATGAATGAACTAACGCACTGTTTGAAACAGAAGACTTGCGCCACAGTATCTGTTTTGGTCCTCAGAAAATAAATATATTTCTTCTTTGTATCTGCAGCCTGGGACATTATTGTAGACATTACTCACAGTTTATGGCTGGTGATAAGTTATAAAAAAACACATCTGTGTGATATTATTGGAGACGACTAAGCAAATATGCTGTTCACACAGGTTCCCTTGTTTCCTCTTGACCTGTAAGCATAACTTCATAAACCTTTTAACCCACTCCACTGGGCCTTCATTTTAGCTGTTAAGTTTGGACATGTTGGAATGCAACGGCAACAGGATAAGCTAATTATAATTCATCTAACTGCTAACATGGCACGTTAGATTTAAAATCTAGGACACTACCATAATATGTACATGTGTCTGATTGTTTTGGCTGCTTTATCTGAGGACGTCACTCAAACAACAGCTAAAAAAGAAGAAACACAACTAGAATATCGAACACAAAAACAACACATATGCTCAAGCTACAGCCTACATTTCAAAATATGTGCCAAATTACATGTCAGAGTCACTTGAAAATTGCGAAATTTATGGACAGCCAACAGACAAGAGATGACAGAGGAGATTTCGACTGAAGCAGGGGCACGGGCACAGACACAGAAAAGACATTTCCAGACAGCCGGGGGAGGACAAGAGGGTACCTATGGCCATAATTGCTCCCTTCTGTCACAGCATCTCCAAAGAGACCATGGAATGAGAAAGAGACAGAAAGCAAGAGGGAGGGGGGGGAGGTGAGAAAAAGTGAGCAAGACAGAAATTAGAAGAAAAACAGGGGTTGAGAAAGAGAGAAAAGAGGAAGAGGAAAGAGAGAGAGAGAGAGAGAGAGAGAGAGAGAGAGAGAGAGAGAGAGAGAGCGAATGACATCTAATAGCGACGAAAATTGCTGTCTGCACTGTCCGAGGTGCAGCGACTGTCCACGGAGGTCTCCAGATCTGAGGACAAACGGACACGGATGGAGGGGCAGGAGCAGAGGAGACGGCAATGAGGAGACAAGAATGGGACAGAGACAGAGAAATAAGTACAGAACAGTGAGGACAGCAACACCACAAAGACAATAAGGATGGGAACATATTAGTGGAAATGGAGGGGGCTGGTATCCCACCCAAACGCCCAAATATTTGCACCCACTCAGGCGCATACACACTAACCCACCCCATTCCCAAGCAATCCATCATTCTTTTAAGAAAGACTAACCTCCGTGGTTTAAGGACCTGCTGAGTGCTAAGGAATCTTACTTGGGGATCTAACTTCACGTATTTACATTTAAACTATATAATGACTTGCCATATTAATGGGCTCATTTCTGATTGTCCACATGAATAAATGCTGACGTGCGGCTACACACACTGGGTACTATAATGACAAGGACATTTGAGGACTTCTAAGGGTGACCCATTTACACTTACCCTCTCCATCATCCCCAGCAAAACATTAAACACACAACAGGTTGATGCATGGCAGCCAGCAGTAAGCTCTTGCAGAAGAACTCGACTGAAAGAGGTTCACAAGTGCAAGCAAAGACACACCTTTGTGCACACACACACACACACACACACACACACACACACACACACACACACACACACACACACACACACACACACACACACACACACACACACACACACACACACGCATATGTGCACACACACATGCACACACATACATATGCATGCACATGCGCACACACACACACACACACACACACACACACACACACAAGCAACTCGTGGCATACATTTAAAAAAAAAATAAAAAAAAGCAGTGGGTGTCTTGAGTCATGCTTTCCAGAAAAACCCACAGTTGCCAAATCTAGTTGTTTTGTAACAGCTAGCCTTTTTACGGTTACAGATTGACATTCGACACTACATTTGAAGCTGATTCACTCAGACTGGGTGTGATGCTGGTTATGTCTGTGAGATACCTGACGTACCATACGTACCATAATCCCACCCTCCACACAGTCTCTACGCGAAATATGCGTGTAAATGACCATATTTCATCAGCACTAGGCCTACACGTTTACTTCATGGCAGCCTACATTTCTGCTCCAGTGTTTAGTATGCAGAGTGATGGAGTCCCTACAGAGGTGAAAAGTCCACCACAGAAATACAGTCTTCATATCCATCACCACACCCTCCATGTTTTATCACTCTAACACTGGCAGGTACTTCATTACGTGCTCGCTGCTGCCCCGGTGGGGCCTGGAGGTTGATGACTATTTCTTTTCCTTTTTCAATTTCTCTCTTTCCATCTCTCTCACTCCCAACTGTCTCACCCACCCTGTCTTTGACCAACAGCGTTCACAATAACACTTTTTTTTGCCGTGTCCTTAAAACACGATTGCTGTGTCCTCAATAAACTGTGGGAAGTTAACCACAGCAGTCTCCAACATCGATATGCATTATTAAAAAAAAAACATCATATGATCAGTAATAATTAGTCATCAGTCCATTTGATCTATTCTCAAATGTACCAGCAGATCTTTGTGTTCTCAATTATCAGACAAACTCATCTCTATGCCAAGTATTTAATGTCAACAGAAATCATAGGAGCCTTAAATGTGTGTGCAACAACATGGTCCGAGGCAACATAAGGCAGTTTCAGACATTTCCATCAATGTTCTCAGTTTTTTTTTGCAAAATCACTTAACAGCAAAATCAGATGCACAACACACGCCTTCTCCCTAAGACCACACACAGCTAATGGATTCTATAATTACAACTCCATCC
Source organism: Clupea harengus (assembly GCF_900700415.2). NCBI lineage: Eukaryota > Metazoa > Chordata > Actinopteri > Clupeiformes > Clupeidae > Clupea > Clupea harengus. Next base: position 4,003,789 of record NC_045156.1, read on the forward strand.
CCCATACAAACTGGCACTCAAGTTTGTGGAAGAGCGCATTTGCAGCAGAGGCGCATCAATTCATTTACCCGCCGAGCGCAGCTCTTATCTGGTCCACACTTTACATTAGCGAAGCTGGGTATATCAGGCGCATTCGTCTTGTGACCCACCGTCTCGCTAACTTAATTAGCCTGAGCCTCTAGTTCTCCCTGCCTCCACTCTCCTCTCCCGACAGCTTCAAACACAGCAGATTTGCCAGAACTCCGCAGAGACGAAAAAAGCAAAGCCACACAGTTCACACAGGAAAATGTCTTATTTTCCTATTGATCCACACTGCACAGAAAGGTGAGATGTTTATAAAAACCTAGGGCACATGCATCACCCCCCTCGTGAAGAGAACAAATCTGCAGAGCACCAAACCTATGAGGCCCTCTGTATCAATCCAGCAAGCCCCATCTCTGTGTGTAGTTCACTTACCGAAGTTGACGTTGTAGTCGCCTCCCCTCTCCCGGTACATCTGGTAGACGAAGAAACAGGAGACGGGCTTGAGGAGCAGGCCAAGGATGGACATGCCCACACTGAAGCGAAATGTGTCCCTGTTCCTCTCCGCCAGGCTCTCGGCCACCGGGTAAAAGATTCCGAAGTGGATGATGTCTGTCACGATGGTCACGACCATCCCCAGAAGGAACTGTTGGGAAAAAAAAGGGGGGGGGGGGCGGTAGAGGAAATACAGAATCAAATGAGTTTAGTGATTCATACATATATCTGATGAACAACAGCCAATTTGGTGCCATCAGATGTGTGGAAAAGAACAGAATTTGCTTTCCATTTGTGGCCTCAGAGAAACACGGTCAGGGCCAGATCTTTCTCAGAGTGCAGAGCTGCCTTCTCAATTCTGTGCCAAACCAATCATTCTGGGTAGAACGGCAAGTGTGTAAAACCACGTGTGATAAGTATGTAAGTGTTATAATAATCTGAAGTACACATGTGATTGCAGTTATTTTGGAGAGAGCTTGAGAAGGCTTTGGTGACCCACCATTAGCACAGCATCTATGGAGTCTCTCTGAGCGATCGCCCATACACCAATAGCCAGCATGGTAAAGTTTCCCCAAGCATAGGATGATGGCATCCATGCCATACAACCCCTGTGGACAGACACACACTCATTACATATAATACAGACACATTACATTTTGACTCTATAACAACTGAGGAGACTAACTTCAGCTGCACCAAACAGTAAAAACATTCAAGAATATTTCATGAAGAACAGTGAAAGGGGTGCAGGTTCTTTGGTGCTTCAGAGGGTAGTCATCCACTTCTCCACCTGACTAGCAGACCTGAACAGCACCTTCAGCTGGCGCTTGCCAGGCCTACGAGAGAAATTCCTCAGGTGAGTGAAAAAAAGATCCGTGGAGCCTTGAGACACACTCACCAGACTGTCAGCAACCAGTGAACCAGTACGATGGCCTGCAGGGATAAACAATGCAGCGTTACGGCAGGCAAGTAGTCATTACGTTTGCTAATCGCCTAAAGTTTCACGTCTTAATGAGGAACGTGCGTCACACATTTTAATGGATCACGTAGTCTTGAGAGATATCTTTAAGCAATAGCCCACACTCATAACAAGCATTCCACTCTCACTTTAAGACCAACACATTTCTTTCATCACAGTAACATTTTCAACTTACTCAGCGCTTAAAAACAACAGAATGTGCTACATAACTACTCGTATAGCAGGCTATGTGTATGAAATACTCAACTGGGTATCTGTCATTCATAAATTCACAACAATCGACAGCTCTGACTAAGTAGCCTTGCGGTTATGGAACTCAGGTAAAGAAAAATGTACTGTCTGTCTGGTAATTGGAATGATTAATGGGTAATTACCTTGAGGTTAATAGCTGGGATTTCCATTATTACTAGCCAGTGTAGACTCTGGGCAAACTCCTTCGCTTTTTCAAGTTTTTACCCACAATATAAAGTTCTGAAGCATACTGACTCTCTCGTGCTGAAGTTTACTAACCCCTCCCTTCAGTGGGTCGGGAAACACAAACCATGTGACAACAGCCTGACTGCTTCCACGTGACGCAAAGCTGCTCCGTTAAATTCCGCTATGTACTCTCTTTTGATTGCCTAAATTAGTCCAACATGTATCATTTTTGTCTTTGTACCTAAGAATAACTTGATTAAGGTCTCCAACTTGCTTTCGTGACTTTTTATGACTGTCAGAGTTAGTTCTGCCCATCATGCTATCGTATCAAAATCCTTTTCATCAGATTCTTGTCTGGTCAGACATCTTAATCCTCAAGTGACCCTGATATGTACATTGTCACTCTTTTAAAAGGTTGCTGTTGGGGTATGCGTTGGCATGGTTTTATATCTTTATCACTTTCTGGTGTTACTTGAATGATTGGATAAGATGGCTATTGTGGAAAAACTGTATAGACTGGCAGTGTTCCAGTACACTTGAAATGTTATCAATGCTTCACTCCAATAAGCTCATTCATTTCATCTAATTTTTTTTTATTTTTGTTGTTCAGTGCCAGTGTACTCTATGTATTATCTTTGACACTTCTGTGGTTAATGTCTGGCTCGGATTTGAACATTGTGCACATTATTCGCATGGGGGTCAACGAATAACATGCTAAAGTTGAATTCTGCCATTCTGACAAAAGGTTGTTGACGTTTGAGCTTAACAGCCAATCAAATTAGTGGTGATTGGCTGGAATTGTTTATGGCTCGGTCCAAACCACTATATTTGTTTACCATTTACAGAGCCAGGACTTTGTTCAAACAATGGGGTTATTTTTTAGTGCACTCACTGAGTGGACAGTCAGAGGACCATGAGGAGACACCCACTGAATTTGCCAAAAAAAAGCGTTTTGGATGAGAATCACAGACTCAAACTTTAATTGATACCGCTGGCTTGTATGTCTACTGCAGTTTTAGATTCCTCTGCCATAATACCACAGATACACATGTGGTTTACTAAGATTAGTGTTCCACTGTGGTGACAGCTGACCCCAGCCTACCCTTACATAGATAAACTACTCACCTTCAGGCTGCAAACCAAATCGCTATACTATTTCCCACATAATTAATACAACAGATTCACAGCAGAGAAAAAGACAGCAGTTGGCTTGGGGATAGATATGGCCCTGGTTGGTACAGGTCAACCAGATCCACCCTGGGTCAGGGCCTAAGTGGGGCGTATAGTGCTTCTGTCAAAGGGAAACTGAATGAAATGCTAACAGCTCAGACCTCTCATTTCCTCCCGTTGTGTGGGCAATGTTCTGTTCTGTGTTCTGCTGTGGCCTGCTTAAGTGTGGCATGTAGTGGCCACATCACACAGGGGATAACCAGACACTGATTGGCTTTGATTGAGTGAGCTGGTGAAATTAAAGTCCAAACACATGTGTCCCAGGAGGATGGCAGGGATTGGGAGGCATCTTTCACACCCCTGGGGTGTGGCGAAAATCTTTTGTTGGCGGACACGTGATGGGCAGATGGCCCTCTGGCGTGCAGTGTGGTATCTTGGGAGCAGGTGTGACCTCTGATCTTTCGTGGTGTCCATCCCAAACACTGTGACCTTTGATTGACAGGGCTCACATAGATTGAATTTGATGTTGGCTGGCTGGTAATATTCTGAATTACATTATACTCTGATTGATATGTTGAAAATGGAAACATTTCCTGCTATTGGATACATTTATAAAACTGGGAAAATGTGGTATGATTGTGATGGAACTGCAAAATAAATTGTATTTTGCCCAATTAAAAGTAAAGGGATTAAATCATAAATACAGCGGCTTGAGCCCATCCACAGAATGTTCTAGCTTTCATCCACAATCAAAGGAAGATAAAAAGCTGAAGATAAAAAAAAGAAAATTCAGTGAGTGTTCGGGCATCTTGTTCTGACAAGGTCCAAATAAGGCCCGGCAATCTAATGACCTCTTCAGTCTTCCAAATCGTCATATGGCACCTGTTCGGTGTGCAGAGTGATAACGAGCACGCTCCGACTCTGTTAATGTGGCTGGAAACAATTCTATCTCTCCGCTTCCCTGTTAATTCTCTTGCTAAAAAGATGGATGGCCCTGGCAGCCTGCCGCCTGATGCTGCCGAGGAAGTTTTATAGTCCGGGCAGGTCCTGAGGTAGTCTCGTCTGTGTTACACATGGATCCAGCAGGGATGAGTGGAGCGATCTATCATTCGGCTGGCCTCCTTCCAAGCTGATGGCAGCAGGGGGGGGACATGCTGCAAAGTTATTATTAAAAATACATCAAAAGTGCTTTTTAAAAATCCGAGCAAGGAACGGCGTTACGCCGTTCTGATTGCCTTGCCACGGTTAGAAGAATGTGCATTTCCTGCCGAGGCTGCACAAATATTGATGCAGCGGCTCGGTTGTTGAGGCTAATGTTTCATGGGGCAAACATTTAGTGGTATTGATTTAAAACTCTCTTTGGGCTCAGCCGAGCAATTCGTGTTTCCACTCTCCTTTTGTTAAGGGAGATAGAGAGGGGTTACAGAGAGAGAGGCTTGAAGAGGTGGTGGAGACGTGCGAGGATTTGAGTGTCTATGCATATGTAACAAAGATGAAACAGCTTTGTGTGTCACATTTGTGCACATGTCTTACATCTTCCTCTTTCTATTTCCTTCTGTGAGTGTGTGTGTGTGTGTGTGTGTGTGTGTTTGTGTGTGTGTGTTACAACTATGAATTGGTGGACGTCTAAGGCAGTGCGTGATAAAGATGTGGGGAGGGGGGGGGGGGTACACCATGTGTGAGGTAAAAATAGAATAGACTGAGAGATCACAGCTTGTTCATTTGTATTGTTAGTATGCATGTGAGACAGAGAGTTAAAGTGAGATTGAAAGAGAGGCAAGAGTTAAACGAGAGAAAGTGAGAATAATACATCCCAAAAAAGGAGAAAACATAAGTGAGAAAAACAGAGCAAGACGTCCTATCTGGTGCTGAAGGGAACCATCAAAAGGCCAAGGTCGGAGCAGGCCTCTGCAACTGAAGCGTGTTCTAGTCCCCCCCCCCCCCTCCCCACCCCCCAGCACACCGTTGACGCCACACAGCGTCTCCTCTCGGGGGCCCGCTGAGACAGGCAGCTGGCGTCTCCACAGACGGCTCGGGGCCCTCGCCGCCTAATGACACGTGCTTCTAGTGACTCTGACAAACACTTCTCAAGGACCCTCGCTGCATAATTAACTCTGTTGATTTTCCTTAGAAGGCCTTTGAAGAGGTTATCACTATGTTGACTTTGTACGTTGAGTGTAGTTTGTGTGCATTCATTCATTTTTCATATCTTTGTGTGCGGGCTGCCGAGTAATAGACTGCTGTTGAAGGAAGCCACAAATGTCTGCTGCCAAACAAATAGCCGAAGTTGTCATATCAAATTTGTTACTGTCCTTGACATAATGAAGACATTATCATGACATGATGGGGTCATGAATTGAAAGTCCAAACTGTAACATAATTTCATCTTTGTGACAAAATATTTAAAAGCTGTCACTCTTCGTTGTGTTTCCCACAATCAAGTCACACATAAAAAGCAGGGAAATAAAAAGCAGATTGGAAAAACAACAGCATGTTTCAAAAGCAGAGCACTCGACATCCCATCTGTAAAAGACCTGGCGGAGGCTTTTTTACGGCCATGGATCACAGGCATCCGTGCTCCTCTCTCAGCTGCACTCAGCAGGTCGATCAGTGGCTATGGCTGTGACTGCCGCGCGAGTATTTTATAGAGTGGGGTGGTGAAGTGTGAAGTAGACTGTGGAGTCCTTGCGGCACCCGCTTCAGACCAGTGCTGTAGACAATGTGCTGTGTGTGTGTGTTATTATGTGAGTGAGCAAGTCTCTCTCTTTCTCTCTCTTTCTCTCTCTCTCTGTGTGTGTGCGTGCGGCCAGACCAGTATAGAAGATTTTTTTTTTTAATCCATTTTATTATTGGGCTGCCATTCTTCTGTGTAGCTCTGTCGTACAGTCTAAAAGTCAAGTTTTCAGTGTCTTTCTTGTTCATTTTATGAAATAAAAAATGCCATAAATGGATGCACAGATACTGCAATTTGTGGCCAGCTAAGCTAAACTTCCAATTGTCAACTAATATCCAGGATACTGCCTTTTACACCCAAATATAACCTTATTTGTCTTCCTCATTGCCTCATTGACTATTTCCAAAGTGTTAATAGATGATTTTTATACATACTGTATGTTCTAGTGTATTTATTCAAAACGTGAGTCTTGAATCCTTGAATCCTTATTCTGAGAAACGCCTTTCTGGATATTTTGAATATTCTGCGACATGTTTGTGAGTTGTTTCGCATGGATGTTATTTACTGGACAACTACAATTTATATTATCTTGTACCTCAGTATTTCTTCATAAAAGAGGGTGGCACAAGACAAGTACCAGTTCAGGTGTTTAATTATGACAGTATGACAGCTGAAAAAAACCATCATCAACAAAAAGAAATACAATTTGTGAGGTGTATAGTACAGGATGTAAATAGATTCTCCATGAAGAAAGAGTTCAGAGAATGGAGGAAGCAATCTTTATCTGTGACAATGGCACCAGCAACAGCATAGAGGACACTCCACTCACACTGCCAGAGAGTCTTAACGGACGCGTCTTTACTGTCAGAAGACCAGACAATCCATCCATCTCTCCCTCTTTGTCTTCCATCTCTGCCATTATCTACACACATCCATCACTGTCTCTCTCCCTCTCCTCTATTAACAGACAGATTTGACACTCCACACTCCCGAAAACACGGACTCCTCAGTCACCTCAAGGCATAGAATAAAAAAAAGAAAGGAGAATCCTGTTATGAGTGGCTGACATAAATAAAGCACATATTAAAAGGGAACAAGCAGAACAGAGACATCTGCTGTCATTGTGTAGTTAACAAGCACCACTGAAGAATGATGAGGGGATGTTATCCATACAAGAAGAAAAACATGGTCGCTCGGCTTCACTCTTACACAGAGACTAATACTGTACAGTGCAGACTAGAAGAGAATGGAGGCTACACGGTCACCTTTGACACACAGTACATACACTCACGGTTGGATGGGGGGGGGGGGGGGTATGATAGAATGATGGCCAGGGCAGGCTGGCACTGTTGGCATTTGGCATGATCCACCCCTTCTCCCTCCCCCATCCCCTGCTGTGAGGTTTGGACTGTGTGACTGACAAACAGGTGGGTATGCAGGCTATTTGTTAGCATCTTCATCTTCATCTCTCTTTCTCTCTCTCTTTCTCTCTCTTTCTTTCTTTCCCACTCCCTATCACACTCCTTCTCTCTCTCTCTCTCTCAGATGGTGATGAAAGCTCCCTGGTCGCTGTTAGCGGACTCTGGCTCCACGCAACGACCTCTTCGCCGAGTAACGCGGCGCTTCCGGTGGAACTTAGCGTAGCAACGGAGCCCTGCATGAACAAGATTGGAAAAGGCAGAAAAAAAGGCATATCATTTAAATTTCATATAACGTCATATAATTTCAGTATTCAATCTATCAAATCATGTTCCTGCATTTGTTTTCTGCTAGAAGAAACTTGGTTGGATTGAAAAAGTGCCCGATCATTTGTCTGTCATATCCCATCACCCTGCCCTGCTGTGTGACCTCCATTCTTTGGGTAGTCTAGCATTATTGGCCCATGTCCTCATCGTGCTGTCAGTTAGGGTGAGGCCAAGCATGAACTCCATCAATTGTCTGCAGGTACCACAAAGTGCTCAACTGAGTCACATTTAGGGTTTTCAAAAAGCACAAGATTGTTTCGTTTTTTGTTCCAAAATAGCTTGTGCCTGAGATTGTATCCACTGGCCAAATCCATTTCACAGTCGTTATTTCATGTCAAAGCAATACAATTACTCTGCTGCCAGTGTGCTGTGTATATTTGTGTATTCTGTCTAGTGAGCATTTTTTTTTTAATGTATTCCATGCATTTGTTGATATATGGCCATAAAGATTCAGCAATCTTTGTAGCCAGATTTGTTTTTGTGACTTTCCACAGCTGATTGAGCAGTATGTGTGTATGGGACCTTCAGCATCTAATACTCACCTTCCTCACACATACAATCATCATAACACTTATTGTTGAGCCCTCGGTTGTGTGGCTTGCATTCATGTTGCCTCAGGTCACAGCAGGAGCCTAGGGGTTGGGGCAGAATAAGAAAATACCAAAAAGGACTGATCAGTTTTTAGCTGTCAATCATATTATTCTTCCCCCTCATTGGGTGTTGTTGTTGATGGAGGAGAGTGGGGGCTTACTGACCAGGCAGGCAGTCCAGGTGGTGGTCACATGGTTCGATGGCATCTGCATCTATAGTCATGTTCATGTTGCTCAGGTTCTTACTGCGTCGCTTATCTGCATTGCGAACACATGCAGTCACAGATTTTATTCATTTACAAGAAGACACAGTCATGCACACGCACGCACGCACGCACGCACGCACGCACGCACGCACGCACGCACGCACGCACGCACGCACGCACACACACACACACACACACACACACACACACACACACACACACGCACACACGCGCACACACACACAAACAGGATGAGCTCAACTTAAAATTGCACAGAAATTATACTTTTTTTAAAACCTGGGGTGGAAAATGAGAAAAACTACGAGCGCCACATTTTCATTTTTTGATTAATCTCCTCCTCCCACCCGTAAAACACTTGTAGATTCACTGCATCACCACGACGCAAAGCTGCTACTTGCAGCCACAGCGCCTACAATATTACTCTGGGAGCCGTTTTCAGGGGCTGACCTTTTTTCTTGGAAGTGGGCCAGGAGTCCGCAGGCTTCATGTCCTCGTAGTCGGTCCAGTCAAACAGGGTCATGTCCAGAGTGGGCATCACCTCTCCCTGGGCCTTCCCTCGGCCAGACTTCTGCAGACACATCACACAGCACTGCTCATCATCTATTACCTAACCAGTCATTCATAATCAGCACGGAGAAATCTCTAGACGTGTCAATTATCGGCATTGAGAAAGGTTTAGAAATGCAACCGATGCATGTTTGTATTACCCCTTCAGCTATTTAATGGACTTTGTGCACACACACACACACACACACACACACACACACACACACGCGCACACACCACACACACACACACACACACACACACACACACACTGTATGTGCATGTAGATACACGCGAGCGGAGCAGGTGGAGGAGGATGAGTGTGCACACAGCTTCTTCTCTATCTATCTCTATCACTCAACACACACACACACACACACACACACACACACACACACACACACACACACACACACACACACACACACACACAGAGCACCCAGAGAGGCACACCATCGGGTATTACTGTCTACTTTCAGCCATTTGATGGCTAACACACACACACACACACACCATAAACATCTTACACAACACAAACATTTGAAGCATTTTGATGAGTAAAATTAATTTGAATGCCAAAACACTCACACACAAAGATGTTTTACTCAAGAGATGTACTGCTAACTTCATAAAGAATGCCTAAACATCGCCGGGCCTATTGTTAAAACATTTATGGGTGCTCTGCGCACAGAAGCCCCCTACCCACACCAAAACCAATTTAAAGAGTATTGATATTTGAGCTTCAATGGAGAAATTGTTTACCCTCTCCATCCCCCCTCCACCACACATACACACACCCGCATACTGTCTTTAAAATTCCCCGTGCAGCCACCTGCTCTGCGAACGGCCGTAAAGCTGACAGCACTGAGGCAGAGCACCCTCCACTGTGATTTACAGGCACTCCAAGAGCTGCGCACAACATAATTGCCTTTGCCTGGGTGCCGGTAGAGCCTCTGCTCGAAAGACATTAAACAGGAGATAGAAAAGAGAAGAGGAAAGAGGAGTGGAGTGGAGAGATGAAGAGGGGAAATGATGAGAAGGGAAGAGAAGAAAAGAAAAGAGAGGAGTGGAGAGGAGAAGAGGGGACATTTTGAGAAGTGAAGAGAAGAGAAGAGAAGAGAAGAGAAAGTAAGAAGTAAAGGTCAGGTATTTAGCAGACGCTTTTGTCCAAAGTGACTTCCAAGGACACCCTGCAGCAGTCGGCCGTCAAACCCAGGTCAACCACTTAGAAGACGGCAATGCTAACCACTGTAGCACGCTAGTGTAGTACGTGAGATAAAAAGAGGAGGGGACAGAGGAGGAGAGGAGATAAATAGAGGTGGAGAGGAGATAAATAGAGGAGGAGAGCAGCGGTGAGGGAGAGCTCACCAGAGAGAAAGAGAGAATACAGTAGAGAGTGAAAGTAGAAGAGAAAGGGAGGAGAAGAGGAGGATACTCAGGTGAAAGGGACAGGAAGGAAAATGAGACAAAGGTGGAAATCAGAGGTGAAATATTGAGAGGACGGAGAGGACAGACAACTGAAGAAACCCCTTCTCTCTCAGGAGAGGGCAGTGGCACAGAGGGACTAGGCACAACATAGCAAGGTGTTGTGATCTGATCCATGACCAGTGTCACCTCTGCTTTCATAGCCACAAGCATAATCTCACTGAGTTAACCTGAGTGTGCGTGTGTGTGTGTGTGGGGGGTGGGGGGTATTCATGTGTTTGTGTATGTGTGTGTGTATCCATGTGTTTGTGTGTGTGTGTGTGTGTGCATGTGCATGTGTGTGCGTGTGTGTGTGTGGGGGTGTGTGTGTGTGTGTGTGTGTGTGTGTGTGTGTGTATCCACGTGTTTGTGTGTATGTTTCTTCATCTGAGTGTGTATGGCATCATAGGACTCATAGTGTATTAAGCAACTTGAATGGCACAAGAGTGGTTTCTAAATATGTTGTCCAGACATTGATATTCACATTTCAATTCAGAGTGAAAGTATCTGTTTTGAGCATGTGCTAATAATCAAATAATTCTGGCTAATAAATGCACTGGACAGAGAATGCAAATTGATCTTGGGGAACAAATCATTAAGGTTGCATAGAGTTGTCTGGTACAATACATACCAAATCCTGCGAAGCATTAGTATCTTTGTAACCTTTTCCCTCAAAAGGCAGCTACATTTCAATCTTTGTGTGGAACATCGTAGCAACACCCAGCAACAACCTGATCGAACTCTCCTCAATGTGTCTGACCCGCCAAAGAAAACACCATCGATGAGATACACTGCACAGGAGTTCCGGCTCTGGGCTCATTATATAACCAAGCCACGTGGATCGAAGCTTAATTAAGAGCGCTCGCGGTCAACTACGTGCCACCGAGAAGCCGATTCCAGACAGCGCGTCGCTCGCAGTGTAACTGACAGCTCAGATTCAGAGATCCACGCTGCGGGCTGACAGCCACTCACAGTTGGAATTGTAAACAGCAGAGCAAACAGTCTGCCTTTCTTTCCCGAAGAATCAACACAAGGCCCCCAGTCCTGTTAAACCACACAAACTCCTAGCCCAGAGAGCAGTGAAGGTCGTGTGGGAGAAGTACAGAAAGAGATGAAAGTTAAGCGCCCTCTCTGTCCACAAGATAAGACATTCTGTTTTGTAATGATGCTTTACGGGTCTCAAATATTTGACCTGTGATAATGGACGTGAAAGCACAGCCTTCTTTTTGAAAAGGCATTCAAGACAAATGCAAGGGGAGGGATGCTGGAAAACAAGCTGAAATATATAAATGACCCTGACATGCTGGCCACCTAAAGCCATACAGCCTTTTATAATGCTCCAGTTCTACTTTTCTTGAGGCAGCAGTATTTTTCTGTGGATGGAGTTGTGGAGGCATGAAGATGGATGATCTGTGTGGTTACTGGCACAAAGAGGGGGAAAGACAAAAGAAAATGAGAAAAAGAGCGAGAAAGACATGTATGGACAGATGGCTATAGGAAGGAGGAGGTAGTAGAGGAGGTGGTGGAGGAGGATGAGAATGTGCACACAGCCTCCTCTCTCTCTCTCTATCTATCTTTCTCACTCAACACACACACACACACACACACACACACACACACACACGTACACACACACGTACACATGTACACACACACGTACACACACACGCACACGTATGTACGCACACACACACACACACACACTTGTGCTGCTAACTGTCCAGCTTGGCTCCAACCCTCCCCCTCCCCCTAGCAGAAGGGCTGGGAGGAGCGGTGCGGATCGGTGCGGAGCGGAGAGGAGAGGAGAGGAGAGGAGCGGAGAGGTCGGAGAGGAGCGGAGGTGATTTGTGTGTGTTTGATTGCAGACGGGAGAGGAAGCTCCGGCCCCGAGGCTGCACACAGACACAGGATCGGCCTGCTTGATGGGCCTCTCACCGCACAACACTACCCAATCAGCCAGAGCTCCACTCCACTCCAGTCTCTCCTCACCTCATCACACCACTGCTCCTCCCCTTCAGCGCATTGTGTGTGGGCTCAGTGGAGCAAGCGTGCACACACACACACACACACACACACACCAACCAATACATACATACTCACAAACACATGCAGTCATCCGTGCACGCACACACACACACACACACACACACACACACACACACACACACACACACACACACACACACACAGGAGCAGGAGCACTCACGGTGCACACAAGCACGGGTCATGATGAGCTGGGCACAGGACCAGTTAAAGAGCTGGCTGTGGACCAGACCACAATCCAATTCTTGCCAAGCTGACCCCCCCAATAATACGTGTTGATTAGCTATTCTAAATGATGAGAATGGATAATGAGAGCGAAAGCAGAAATGACTACAAGGGGAAAATAAGCAATTACTCCCTTTTTCTCTTCCTTTCCAGCATCCGGGCTGAACAGATAGGCCCCTGTTGGTTTGTGTTTTTGTGTGGGTTTTTTTTTTTGTACGGGTGTCCAGAAAGAAGCTCATTCTCTCTCACTCGGTCTGTTTTCAGCCTTGCATAAAGAGACGTGGAAACTAGCATTGAGCGGTGCACGTCATGCGTAAACTCACATCGCACCAGGGGTGTTGAGGGAAAAGGATTAGGCCTCCTCTGCGCTTGGCATCTTCACCAGGGAAGGACATTGTGGCGAACAACAGGCCCCAAGTATTCATGGGTCCTTGTGTGTGTGTGTATGTGTGTGTGTGTGTGCGTGTGCAAGATGAGTGTGTGGCTCTGTATGTCTGTGTGAAGGCATATAGATACCTGGGGTTTAGTGGAAGCCGGGGGCAACGTGGGGGAATGCTCACTGGTCACCGTGGTAACGGGGATGCGGGAGGTGGGGGAGGGGTCGTGTGAGGGTGGGGCGGGGCTGTGACTGAGGGTAGTGGAGGAACGCTCAACAAGCAGGTCCCTGTCCTTCAGCTCAACCTCAGGAAGAAAACCTGCATGGAGGGAGGTATAGAAGGAGAAAGAGAAACATAGAGAGAGAGGGGCTCGAAATGTGTATATAGACATAAAGACAGTAAGAAAGACCACAGGCAAGATAGAGAGAAGATAACAGAACACAAATGCGAAAAAAGAGAGAAAGAAGATAGGAGAGAGAGACAGGGAGAAAGAGAAAGAAAAAGAGACAGAAAGAGAGAGAGAGAGACAGACAGACAGGGGTAGAGATAGAGAGAGAGAGAGAGATAGAGAGAGAGAGAGATAGAGAGAGCGAGAGAGAGAGAGAGAGACCATGAGGAGCAGAGTGATGGGCACTGGAGAGGAGGGAGTGGGCGGGATGAGTATGCAGACAGGACGATAAATATTCCCTCTCATGACATTGTGAGGGTGATCTGTTCCTTAAAGATGTGAGAGCATCCATCAATCAGGCCTGTGTGGAGGCCTGTGCACTGTAGAGATGGCCAGCTGACGGCTGATGGAAGCTTTGACATAAAGGCTGCAACGACCCAGTTTCACATTTATGAGTGGCAAATGATTTAAATGAGAATAGAAACATCAAAATGCACCATGAATCCAGGAATCATAAAAGTCATCACAGATGGTATGGAACACTTATAATATAAGATTTTGAATATCAAACAGTGACATTTAACATAATCCAGATATAGCTCAAGCTCGTCAAGCTTAGCTTTGCGCTCAATACTTAAGTAATTGAGAGTAGGCTATAATGTATAATGGACCATTTAACAAGTAACATGCAATAGTAGAATACTTACATGTTAATATAATGATTCTTTACTAAACACATGTGGTAAATTACACACTTCAAGTGAACTGAGCAGTGAGACACAACAAGAAACTTTAAAGGTGTCTGTCCTCTTATTGAGCACAGACACACCAGCTAAGCATTCATACATCTGTTAAATGACTAAACTGCTAAATGTAAAAGCCTGAAGTACAGACCTGACCCCTCCCGGATCTCACCATGTCTGGCCTTCTCCCTCCGTCCTCCATGCCTCTTGTGTTCAGCCTGATGCCCATGCCCATGTCCATGTCCGTGCCCGTGCTGGTGGCCGTGGCCATGTCCATGTCCGTGCCCGTTTCCATGCCCGCCGTGCCTCCTACCCTTCCTCCCCAGCTCTCCGCCGGGTGGATGGTTGTCCCGGGTGTGTGAGGCACCTCTGAACCCCCTGTGGGGCCCCTCTCTCTCCCGGTCCCCCGGCCCCATCTCCAGCCTCACGGGGCTCAGGCCCTCCAGCCCCGGGCCGTCATCTTCGGGCCGGGCAGGGTGGTGCACGGGCCTGTGGGACAGCAGACCAGCACGGGCTTTACCCTCTCGCACGTTGCCGCCACCGCCGCCACCACCGTGCTTCCTGCGGTGGCCTCTGCCCCCCGCCCCCATCTCAGGGTCCAGGAGTAGGGTGTTGTCACCCCCCCGGGGCGTCCTCTTGGGGTGTGTGGATCCCGGGTCTGTGGACAGAGTGGAGAAGGCCAGAGTGGAGACGAAGAGCAGGGCCCAGGGCAGCCAGCAGCGGAGAGTGGCCATCTTTAAAAAACAGCGCCACCTGCTGGAGAGACCACACCAAGAGCGTTCACATCAGACTGTTAGCTATCGGGCCTAACAAAACAAGGGCCACAGATGAATCATCCACAGTTCGGTCAGGCAGGCAGAAAACTATTTCTGAGAGCAAACAGCACATAGACTAAGCATCAGTGAATCACATTAGTCAAAGCAAACACGGCATCTGCACAGAGGCAATCTGACAGCAAAGTTATCAGCTTGAAACACCAGGCTTTGGTGAGAAACATCACAAACAGCCCAAAGAGGAGCTAAAAGCAGCTATAATCTCAAAGGCACACATGTCAAGGGAGACGTTTAGTGAAGAATATGGAGAGCAGACGCAACGCTGGAAGAGCTGGGGTAAACCAAGAGTAACTCGGTGGCAGATTGTTCCTCTGGAGGAACATCAAAGAGGAGGCTGAGACTGAAGTATCTAACCGTGGCAATCAGTGACACACACGTTCTCCAAACGTCCATCTCTGATCCTCCTCTTATTTTTGGAGGGACCTGAAGGTCATGCTCGCTCTCAAATCAACCTCCTTTTTTCCCTTTGTATCCTTTGTTCTCATAGACAAAGTGAAGCCTTGGCACTCACCACACACAAGCAAGCATATACATGCACACACATGCACTCTCTCTCTCTCTCTCTCTTTCTCAATCTCTCGCTCACACACACACACACACACACACACACACACAGGCACACACGAACAGACACACACGCACACACACACAGCAATCAGGGGAGCCACTCGTGCACCTCGCCTAGGGGCTGTGCACAAGGACACCAGAGGATACACACAGAGGGAGAAGGGGAGAGAGCGGGGGACACAGGAGGAGGAGGAGGAGGAGGAGGAGGAAGAGGAGGAGGAGGAGGGGAGCCGGGACATAGCCTAAGGCGGTCCCCATGGTAATCATCACAGAGCGCCTGTTTGCAGCTCCGGTCCCCATGGTCTCTGCCAGGGTTTCTATGTTCAGCATCAGTCGCTGTTGGTTCTGCACGCGCCCCTGGTTCCACAGCCACAGTAAGATCTCTCGTAACTGGGGCATGTTCACAGCACGCCGCCGCCGCCGCCACTGAGCACCATCTCTCGAACACCCTCGGCTTCGATTTGAGCTCGGGTTACTAATCACCTATTTGCTAAGCGTTTCACATTGGGAGAGCGCACTGAGCAGTGAGAGGAAACAAGCCATTCAGAGGGCTAATGATAGCTGTTGCTACACGGGCGAGTCCATGATGTGGCTCGCTGGTGACATTGATGTGTGGCGTTGTGGGACTGCCTTGGGGTTCTTTTGGAGGCACAGCGGAGAGCGGTGGGGGAGCTCTCCCTGCTAAAAGGGGTTGGGTGGCAGTTCATCACAGTGGCAACCTGCTCGCTAGGCAGCGGAAGGCCAGTCTTTTGTGGCAGAGATGGCCGCTCGCACAGGAAATCAATGCGAATGGTGTATTGAGCCGCGACTGGGGCTGTGCGTGTAGATCGATGTGTTGCGACTGGCCTCCTCTCAAACACACACACACACACATAAGTGTGCAGGCAACATGCATATGCATGCTCGCCAACACATACTCCACATTCTTCATATGCACAGACAAGCACATACATTTGTGCAGATAGACACACACATGCTTCACCCATTCACCAACACATTCTCCATCCTTCATACATACTGTACATACACAGACACACACACACACACACACACACACACACACACACACACTTACACCTTTAACACACCAATAACCTCATAACCTTACACACCTTATTCTTGCTCACACACACACACACACACACACATTCTCCACTCTGAGTTTTAAAGGGTTAGCTCTAGAGCATTCACAGCAGAGCTATTTGAGAGCGTCTTGACAAAGGCTAAGTAGAAGAAACTGCATTCTGGGAGGGGAGGGATGTGACTGCTGCCAGGGGAAATCTGCCCTGCCATTGTGTGCCCTCCACTCGGGAATACCTGCTGCGTCACTGTGGTTCGCCTCAGTGGGCCCCCACTAGCTATGCACTTCACCGGCCCACAGAGAGAGAGAGAGAGAGAGAGAGAGAAAGAAAGAGAGAGAGAGAGAGAGACTGCCGAATTTACGTGTCTGTGAATAGACAGCCTCATGTGGGAGAGTGAGAAATTGAGAGAATTGGAGAGAGATAGGAGAGAGATAGGAAAGAAAGGGGAGAGAAGAGAAGAGAAGAGAAGATATGTATAGAAAATAAGATGAGGAGAGTGAAATTCATGCACTACTTTGTTCTCTTTTATCACTCCATACTAAGACCAGACTTCCTGCATGTTTGAAAGCTGAGATTAAAATCTCCCAATTGTTTGAAATGAAGCCGCTTCTCTATAGGACTTCAAATTACAGAAGAGCCAGGCTGAGGAGTGTAGCAAGCCAACCAAGGTAAGAAAACACGCTGAATAAAACAGCAGCGCATCTGTGGATGAGAGACACAGTTTGCTGCCTGGCTCCAAAACAACAAACACCATAACAGCCCAGTCGAAGAAACTCAGCAGCAAACAAAGTAAATAAATAAAAACAGAAAGGAGGTGGCTTCAGTGGAGTGCCTCTACAAATAGCTGTACGACCCAGAATCTCAAGAAACATTCTCTCCCTCACTCTCTCTTTTAGCCTTCCTACCTCCCTATCCTTATGGGTCTCTCTCTCTCTCTCTCTCTCTCTCTCTCTCTCACACTTGAAAGCCACCTCCGGCCACAGCAGGGCTCCTCCATGTTCTGTGCTGTGTGTCTCATGTCTCTCTAACAGGTTGGGCTTTGAGGGGGCCGCCTGATGAGGGCCCTAATCAAAGCCCCTCGCATGGAGGCACTGCCGGGACCTGCCTCTGATGAGGCCCTCACGCTGGGCACCATGGGCAGCCCGTGCACACGCACACACACACACACACACACACACACACACACACACACACACACACACACACACACACACACACACACACACACATTCTCTTACCCTCCCTTTACATCGTTCTTAGCGACCAACATGAAACAGAGGGGCACGGTGGGTGACATCGCTCAGTCGCTCCCGTTGCATGGAGGATGAGTGCCACAGAGGAGGGAGGGGGGGGGGGGGGCTTGTTCCTCAGATGGGTAGAGTGGCGGAGAGATGACAGAGACAGGAGGATGAAGAGTAAAGGGGAGGTGAAAGCAGAGCTTCCTGGGATCAAAGAGACTTTTAGAGAGACCAAGGCTATGTGGAGAGATGCTACAGCATCATCCCCCCCCCCATGTGGTATGCTGTGGAGCGCTCAAGAGCCTGAGAAAGAGAATATTTCATAAGTTATTAGGAAAGACTTCTCTTCAGTCTCTCACCTGGGTTGACAAACCCTGTCTATTAACAGCGTATCAGTGCTTCAGCAGCGATGTCATTGGTTCCAGTATTTATGCTAGGTTAATTGCTTCATGTGCTATTAACGTTTCAGTTAGAACAAAAAACTGCAGATGATTTTTCTCAGAAACAACTGATTACTACTAATTAGTCAAATAGCCTCAAAAACATGTTCGTTGTCAGTTTCTGTAAATAGGAGAATAGACTAGCTAAACTGCACTGGGTGGATTCAGATAGGCAGAGAGGTAACTGGACAGCAGAAAAACCTGAAAAAGGTAAACGCTGATATACACCATTACGGTTGAGTTTGGGACAGCCATGCAAAGCATGCTGGGATTTGGTTACTGGGGCTGGGCTGGGCTGGGCAGTGAGGACAGCTTTAATGCGCTTTGCTAACTTCGCCTCTCCTCCTGCTGAGAAGCAAGCCTCCAGGAACCATCTGGTGCTCGCTCTCACTCCACCAGTAACAGCATCTGAGCCAGTCTCCAGACAAAAGGCCCTTCTAATGGTGGGAATTAAGATGGAGCCCTCCTCCACATTAAGGAGCCTGCTAGGTATCAAACAACAACATGGCAGGAGGTTCTCCTTGGGTTCCGTAAAGAGATTATGGGCCTCGCACTGTAGAAGACTGACGGTGGAGCTTTTTTTTTTTTTTAAAGCTTTGGCTGGTTTTCTCTGCCCAGTTAGAAGCCTGCGTGGTGGAGCTTGTTTCTCTGTGGCTGAACATGTTGGGCTTGGACATGCAAACAGGAAACAGCCTGTCCATTCAGCTGGAGTCAGGTGGACTTTACCCTCTCTCTCTCTCTCCCCCCCTCCTTCTCTCTCTCTCTCTCCCTCCCTCTCTCCTCTAGATTGTGCATGTACATGTGTATCTCTCTTCCCACTTGCCCTCATAAGCCAACATCCACTCTACTTATTTTTGTCTCTTTTCTCAGTGTCTCCCCATCTCATTTTCATGTCTCCTGACATGTTCCTCTCATTCTTTTACTCTTCATTTTGGTGTTTTTGTCCCTCCATCACCTCCATCCCTCCCTCCTTCTCCTTCTCTCTCTATCCAGCTCTCTTTAAATCCCTTGCTCCTATTTTTCTACCCTCATCCTTTCAACCCGGCACAGGCACTGGCCCAGGCGCTGAGCTGAGCGGAGGGCCGGCGCTGCGTCTTAAGGACTCACTCCGGAGGGAAGACAGCCATGACTAATGCACTTTCTCAGGGCCGACAAAGGTGGGACTTAAATCTCTGCATGAAATCAAGCACAGGGGCAGGTGATGAATCCAAACACAAGGCCAGCTGAAAGCAGAGGATCAATGGGAGAAAGATTAGTCTGTTGGGGAAGGACGACCACAAGCTACGTATTCCCATTTTAAAATATACTCCGATAATGAAGATGTACAGGACAGACAAAAGGGGAAACAGGCAATGAAGACGCATCGATTGGAATAAAATGGAACTACCCCAACGTGAAAAATGTGAACAGAATAGAAACAAAACAAATAGAATAGAATAAAATAGGGTGGGGGTAGAGTTTAGAAAGCAGAAAGCAGTTCTAGACCCAGTGGTTCAGGTGGGCCCAATATTACTCTGCAGAAAATGTGTCAGTGTGGCGTCATTGTGGTAACAATAGTGCTGTCATTTCTGGACCAGACTACTTTGGCACCTTCACAATGTGGGCTGCCGGAGTTTTGCCGACACAAAATGCACCACAGACAAAAAGTGCCCCCTCTTTTGTCCCTCACCCCTCATAATAGCCTAGGTGCTAAAACTGCCACTAGGAAGGTCCATCTGTTGATGAAAGGGAGACAGGGACAGGGGGAGAGAGAGAGAGAAAGAGAGAGACAAGAGAAAAAAAGGGAGATAAGAAAAGAAGAGAGGGGAGAGGGCAAGGGAGGACGGGAAAGAAAGACAGAGTGAGAAGAGAAAAATAGGAAAATTGATGAAGGTAGCAAAGGCAAAAAAGGAAAAGAAAGGTGGCTGAATAAAGGAGTGAATGAAGAAAACAATAGAGAAAAGCGAAAGACAAAACAAGAATAGAAGAGGGAGGGAGGGAGGGGGGACTTTGAATCTGATTGAATGGTTGCCTGATGGCCGCAGGTGGAATAGATGTGGCAGGGGTGATCACAACATCGCAGCGCTATCTCACGGCGACACCAGTGGCTCCCCACCACGCTGCCTTTATCGGGAGGGAGCGCGCTGGCACCATGTTTGCCGCTCTCGCAGCATGGGCACCCTCGGCACGACACCCACAACCAACCATACTTCCAGCTGCGCCTCTCTGTCTCTCTCTCTCACACACACACACACACACACACACACACACACACAAGCACACACACACGCACACGCACACGCACACGCACACAATTAGTCACTCCACAGAGATGCAGATACGTTCACACAACTCTACCTCTGCATTATTAACGTACAATTTTAGATAAGCAGGCTGGCATAACAGAATAATTGAAGTATATTTCTACATAATATAGGTATGAAGTATGAAAACCTTCATCCAAGGATGAGTGGATAGACTCTTCATTCCACTGTTTTTTTATTAGTGCTACAGTCAAGTGTCTCATTTCATACTGAGAATTTGTACAGCATGTCAGTGACACCTGCCTCAGTAAGAAGGGGTCTGAATGAGAGCACTAGCCCTCTCTTCTACTCCCATGGGCCCTTGTGCTTTTATAGGCCGTTCTTGAGCTGTGCTTATTAGGGGGCGAGAGGGACAGCAGTGCGGCCAATCTGGGCCGCGGAGGGGCACCAGCTGCCACCTGCGTCCATCAAACACACCCAAACCGCCGCACTGACGGCTAGCGTTACAAATCATCCAAAAGATCTGTATTGATCTGCGCCGTCCCCCTCCCCCCCCTTTTTACTGTGGGCCAGTCTCCTTTGAGCAAGAGGACCCAGGGAATGGCCTCTGAGTCGTTGATGCTGCACATATTTCATTAAGGAGACCCTCTGAAACGGTCTGGGCTGCTGGGCTGTCACACAGATTTGTACACGCCTGTGCCTTAGTGTTGGTGGTCCAGAGGACAAGTTGAGAATTCACAAACAGAAGGTTTATGACAGTTCATGATAATCGCCTTGTGTTCTCCGGTATTGAGGTGGTGTCGTTATTGTGAACAGCAAACCCAGTGCTGTGGCCAGTGGGTAGGCAGCAGCAGCAGGAGGAGAAGGAGGAGGAGGATAAGGAGGAGGAGGAGAAGGAGAAAAGGCCGTGAGCAAGAGAGCGAGCAGCCTGCCTGGAGGGTGAGAACACAACAGCCTACCAGGTGTGAACGACGTCACTCCCAGTTGGACGGCAATCTGTGCTGGTGACAATGCTCTCCGTGCGCCGCCATCGCTTGCAAACAGTGCCACTGAACAGCAAACTGTGGCCACACAGAGCTGGTGGCAACGGGCTGACTAATATCTGTGATCCACTCACGCAAAATCTAATCATTTCCACTGTGGAGAACGTCCCAAGTGGCTGGGCTGACTTTAAAGTGATACGTGTGTATGAAATATTACATAGCGCACACAGTGCTGTTTCTTGTGAAGCCATACGGTGGATAACCCATTTTCAGAGCCATCTCAAAGTTTGCTTATTTTCACCTGAATACCCCCCTTCATCTTAGTGCCGTTTCTGAAACCAGGATTTTTTTAATTAACTCGGGAAACTGGCTCACTTGCGATGGTGGAACAAATGTGGCTGGGATCTGCTTTATATTCACTTTTAATTGCATGGCCTCATGAAGAAGACCCACTCACCTCACTAATCTACACGCCAGCCACACTGAATTACACCCGGTCAATGTAATGAGCATATTCACTCAGCCCCCTTGAATCCTTTGGTCAGCAAATTGAATAAATATGTACTATCTATATGTATATAAATTACCCAATATATAAAAGCGCAAACAGTATACATCAAAATGCATGTACCCTCAGTACTTATGTTCAAAGCTATGCACTTCTAATGTATATAATCCTTTATAGTAATTTGTAATTCTGTAAATAGAAAATAGATAAATGTGTGCATATGGCTACTTCTTCTGACAGTGCTGTGACACTGTGTACAAAAAAAAAAACATTTTATTTCTAGTGAATGGATTACTGTCACAAAAGAAAAGGGACCACTAACGCAGGCAGTTCCACTTGGGAACAACGGGAATATTGTAACATGTAGAATAAGTCTTCTTAGATGTAGAAAAAAGGCATTTATTTAAAAACTGATCCAGAAAATTATTGCATTTTGTAAGAGAATACCCGTTAACAAGGAGTAGCGGTCCTTAATGTTAGAAATTCAAAACGCAGACACTTAGGCTACTATCATAGTAGTAAATATACAAATACACGTTTGACAAACTAACGTGAAAAATGCGTGAGTGGCACTACTTAAAAGAATTGCACTTACCCGTGTGAATAAATTCGTTGAGATTGTGAGAAGCGCTACGGCAGACGGGTCATAGGAGATGCGAGGATCGGGGGATGTAGCCCGCAGACTCAGGAGTGTAGAATGTGGATGACTGGATGCAGACTGGGCTAAAAAAGAGGATCCAAGCTTCAGGCGCGTCACCCGATGCGCGTCCTTGTTAGAGCTGATGTCAGCGGTGGTCCCGTTGGACCAAGATGGGAAGGCGTTACAACCTGAGGGTACAGGATGGGGTCGGGATACTAGGACACCATTAAATGTAGGCTACTGTGAGATAACAGTTGTAGCATACTAACATTTCCATTCAGGGGCTCAATACATACAAAATATACATACAGCATTGTTTGAATACATCAGGAAATAATATTGGATACCATTGTGGAATCCATCATACTTCAGAAGAGTCGCGATGACATAAAACCACAAACAGAGAAGAGAGTAAATGCATCTGGTCTGATTATCCTGCACTTACTATTCAGAAATAAAATGATGTGGATGGTGGAATGGAAGTCATGAGTCCACATGAAAGACTGCATGATAAAATATGCTTCTCAAAACCCTATCATGAATAAATTCTATTTTAAATAGTCAGCATATATTGAAAAAATATATTAAAAAAACTACACAGAATGTTGGTAGAGCCCTGTGGGATTCTGTCTAAAGTAGACCAGATTTCCCCACCACACTGACAATCTATTAAACATGATTTAGTTTGGCAAGGAAACGTGACAACTGCCTCAAGATACCAAATTTCAGCAGAGAGTGTATCATCGTCATTTAACACCCCCTTGATGAGCCGGAACAATACTCCGAGGGGGAGAGGGAGAAAGCGGTATAGAGAGGAGGAAGCAGAAGATCCACCAGGAGAGGAAGGGGAGCCGGAAAGAAGCGGAAAACGAGGAGTGGAGAGACAGTGAGCTGTCGTGCTGTGGCGTGCGTGCTGGCTGCGGGTGAGAAAGTGGAGGCGCAGCGGGTGTAAGAGGGACCCCCTGTCGTGCAATATCGGCCCCCTCCTGGAGCGCCGCGCACGGGCAGCGCTCACCATGCCAACACCAGGGGCGCTCAATCGCTGCGCTTTGATGGGCACATGGTGCCAAGCTCCTCGTTCCCGGAGCTAGCTCCTTTGGGGGTGCCGACAACCCCAATCCCGTCCCTTCAGCCGCATGCACTCAATGACACAGACTTTCCCCTACCATCTGGGAAATACAACACTCTGGCATTTAAATTATGTGTTCACTTCTGCTGATCTCTACCTATTGAACATGCGTTGGCAACAAATGCTCTCCAACACATACCGTAAAATATTGTCAGGAATTACATGTGAATTGACAAAGGTTTTACTGCAACCATGTTAAATTATTGCAACTCACACATTTCCATGTTTGTGTTTCAGTGTTTGTTACACAATCTTTCAGTTTATTCAGGAGAGAAAGGAGTGAGAATGAAAAAAGAATACAGTCAAAACTGTTTGGTGAACACTTTTGAAAATATATTTAAGAATGTAATTACATGTGATTGTCAAGATAACATTTGCTAAAATACTGTGCATCTCAACACTAGGCCAAGATGTGCAGATGGGATAGTTTATATTTACACACTTACAGTGTATTTACATATGATCATACAAAAATGTCACAAGAGAGTCTTATGGACACAGCAAATAAAGCTTTGGATACACACACAGAAGGACATAAAACCAGCAGCTTTGGTCTGACACACTTTTCAGACTTAACACAAATCAGAGAGGGCAAAGAGTCTTTCTGAAAAACAACAATAGAACATGGTGGACTGAACGCATGTTCTTTAATACACACACACACACACACACACACACTTTCACCAGCACCACTATGGTGTATTGGTACACTTAACTTGCTCTCAAGTACACAAATGTGTTAACAGACGCAGACTCTCTTGTGCGTCACTCCAAAAGACACGAAAGAGCTTGAAGGTGCTCCCAACTTGTTAGCCCTGAAGATGGTGTGGACCAACTAAATCCACACACACACACACACACACACACACACACACACACACAGAGAGAGAGACAGAGAGAGAGAGAACGAACAACACTCAAATAAACAGTCACACAAGACAGTGACAACCACAGGCAATTGCAGCTTAACATCTGAGCGCACACACACAAACGTATAACACATTACACACACATACAAACAGAGACACACACACACACACAAAAAGAGTCCCACTGACTACTGATACATTCCTCCTCTCAGGGGACAGTGTTATAGTACGGGTGCAGTGCAGTATGAACCCTGAGCCCAACCCTGGGGGGTGTACCAACACGCGCTTTAGAGACGACCCTGGGTAAGGTTAACTCCGAGGAAGTGGTACACCTCCTAAAAGAGGAGCCAACCGAAGAGCCCCATGAGTATGAAGCCACAGGGCTCTTCTTTTAAGAGGATTACCAGTTACTCGGAGCTAACTTGCCCGGGTTTGTCACTAAATTTGCGTACTTAGTACACCCCCCTGAAGTTAAGGGAAGTGGACATTCATTGACCGCACAAGATCACACCCAATAAAAGCCTGGAGAGAGAATTAGTGCCTTGTGACTGAATTACGACAGAGCACCACCCACCAGTCAAGACTAGACTTCCTGAAACGAGAGACTCCCAACAAGTCAGTTTCATGTTGTGTGGGATCTACTACATGTACACACTGACACCTAGTGGTAGATTTCACGGTCAACTCCACACAAACACAAAGTGCTTCATACCGAGCCTATTTTCACAAGGAAAATGAAAACGGTATTAGTCCGGAGTATCTGTGTTTATTTTTTTAAATCTTTTTTTTTTTTTCCCTTAAGACAACTGAATGACCATGTCACAAAGAGGCGAGTCTGTGGGAAAATACTACTTCTGATTTTGGCAGAGTAAGGAGATTCCAACACCTGATTCATCTCATTTTGATTCAACCCCAATGGGATCTGAACAAAACCTCAAGGCACAGGTACTAACATACACACAATAACCAGTTTGCCACTAGAAACCATAATCAATGTGCTGACACAAAGCATATATAGGCTATATATTATTATTTTATAATCCAGAACAACGCCTACGCTGCCAGGGAGATGACACTGTCGTGAAGCCAAAGCAGGTGTTCTGTGAACAGACGCTGCACTGCTATAGGGAAAAAGAGGCAGTCGTACAGAAACGCAAACCTCAAGTGAGTAAAATGTCCTGTACTGGCTTACAGAGTTGTTTGCAGGGCTTCATCTGTCTGTTTACACAACAGGTCTGTGCTGTAAAATTCATGATCCAGAACAAGCAGTTCACCAACAGTTAAAATCATAACACCTAATTTTTGTTTAAATCACAATAATAATAATAAAAAAAAAAAAGTCCCCCAAAGTGAGAGACCAGAATTCCCCCTGCTGCTGTGAGGACTGCTGTTAAAATACAGAGGTGCACTTGTGGGGTGATTTGCCTACTGGGGATGGATATGGCACAGAGCACAGGGAATCATTTCATCCTTTCGCCCATCCGTATGACCACGTCACCACCAAGAACAAAAATATCTAATCAAATGTGATCGCTACTGCCGCAACACTAGGCTGATTTGCTTCCGTTTTCATTTAGTTTTTTCTGTTTACTTAGTTTTGTTTTGATTAATCAACACATTCAATTTCAAGGGGTCAGGGTTTAGCACGTTCGCTAAGCAACACTGCGTCAGGGCGGATTCATTTTTTTGACTGACAAGGCAAATGTGACTCCACCCAAACATCCTTGAGCTCTCCCACCCCACGAACCCCACACCTTCTCCTCCATACAATCAAAAACACTGACACACACATCCTGACTTTAGCCTCCTCCTTAACAACGGGGCCTCCTCCTCCTAGTTATGGAGCTTATTCAGTGGTCTGTGGCGCAGGGCCGGCCTTGCTAGTGCAGCCCCTGCGTCTTGGGCGGCACCTCGAACTTGAAGACCACGCTGAAGATCTTGCCGCCCAGGCGGTCGGCAAGCCAGGAGTTCTTGATGACGGCCAGCTTGAGGCTCTCGCAGCTCAGCGCCGCGTAGTAGTTGGTGTGGATGGCGCGGCCCATGCCCTCGATGATCACCAGGTCCGTCCGCCGCTCCCGCACCACCGTGGCCAGGACTTTGTCCAGACGGCTGGAGGAGGTAAAAGAGGTTGTTTTTAAAAAAAGAAGAGAGAGAGAGAGAGAGAGAGAGAGAGAGAGAAATGTGTACAACTGGTTTCAGCCTCTAGCGAAACAGGCCTGCACAAGAAATGATGGATTTCACTTTTAAGGTGGACAATGTGCAGAGAGCAATACTGCAAATCAGACCCAATCCAATACTGTGGCACAGGCTTCATTATCAAAGCTGGGCTTTTAATATTGATTTACTGCTGTAGAAATATGACACAGAAATATGCAACACCAAGCAATGCTTTTGAAAACCATGGCCTTCTCTGCTACAGAGCCGTAACCGCACAAGCTAACTTTCAGCTCTTACCTCAGGTCTAGGCAAGGTGAGCTGGAGCCACTCTGAACCAAAGTCAGCCTGTCGTCCTTGACAGCAGCCCTGCGAAACAAGGGGAGAAAAAAAATTAAAAATATGGGCATTGCAGGGAAGCGCAAAATCCCAAACAAACCCACACACCGCAAGCCCTTCGCTGGGCCCGGTAACGTATTCTACACTCACTGGATGACGGGGTCCATGCCAGCGATTCTTTCTGTCAAAATGTGTAGCTCATTGTTGGTCACGTCGTTCAGAGCCGGTAGAGAGTTACTGGCGAGCACAACCTAGCACAGATCACATGTAAGAACACAAGACAAGATGACGAGCACCGGTGTGGTTAACAGCGCTTGTTGAGAGTACATTGTCCTGCCACAGAGCAACACAGGAGCAACAATGGCTTCTAGAAGAAAAAAACATGAAAGAAGATTCCAGAATCTTACCTGTGTGCCACGGATGAGGAGTTCTCTAACAAATGGGAAAACTCCCAATATGATGTCTATCCCACTATTATCTACGAAAAACAATGCACATTTATGAGGCTCGCCCTGCAAAACAAAGCCAGCATGGATGGAACTCAATCACAGGTCTTCAGAAGCAGAGGTCACAGTGTCACAAAGCACATCACAGTCACAAGTCAACATTTTCAAACTAAAACTACTTACAGTGCATTTACAAATGTCGGCACATTAGACAACATCAGTATAAGAAGAGATTAAAATGAGACATTCATAGAGCACAATCTTCTTCTGTCTTTGTGCATACTATGCACTTCTGTGCCTTTATGGGGTGTGTTTTGCTTGTAATGAGATTTTTTTTTTTAAGTATATTTATCTATGAAAATGAACTGATCTATCCATGTACTACTGAGATAACTACTACGAGTAGAGTGTCTTTAAAGTCTGACTTTTTTAAATACCTTCAACCTCTCAATCCACTGGTTGTAGGCATCCACAAGCCATGGCCTTTCTGTCAAGTTTAAAAGGAAGTCATTTATCAGTTTTGCAATATTCAGCTAAATGGGATTGGATTCTCAAGAGGAGCAAAATACAGATTAATGCGAGCATTCATTTCATTACCTTGCAGCTGTTGCTTAGCCTGTTCAAACCCAAAGCCTGGGTCTGTCTCTAGAACACTGAAAATGAATTAGTGAAGGGTCAGCCAGTGACAATGAAGCCAGATTATTACATTATTACAAATACACTGAAACCAAATCTACGCAAACATCATCAGGTTGCTGACATGTAAATTTCCAGAACCTGCATTCCTACGCTGCCATGTCATTCTCTCCCAACACCATTCTCTCTTCCTTTAATCCTCCCTCCCTCCCTCCATCCCTCTCTCCTTCCCCTTCTTCCCCCTCTGTCACTGCGCTCGCACACCCTTTCACTCACTCACACAGTCTCTCAATTCCCTCTTTCTCAGCGTGTCACAACATGTGCGCCCCTGGTTCCGGCCCTCTCACTCACTCAGAGACGGCTTTAGCCCCCCAGTCGAACACGTTGCCCGCCAGAAGGCCCCTGACCAGGGCAAACTGCCTCTGCTCCCAGCTCAGGTCCTCCAGAGCCCTCACCACCTTCTGGTAGTACTTCAGCGCCATGTCGTTCTCACGCTGCTTAATCTGCCAGGCACAGAGGGGGGATGGGGGTGGGGAGTGGGAGAGAGAGAGGGGGGAGAGGGAGAGAGTGAGAGAAAAGTCAAACCCATGCTAAAGGCTGGCGGCTCAACTATTCTACGATTTGATCTGGGCCAAATCTGGTAGATAAGTGCCTGATCAGGGACAAATGTGTTTCAGCTTCTGCAACGAGGACATGCTACAGGAGGCAATGATGTAGCATGACAGCGCTCTAAGACAAACAACACTTTGAACGGGATTTCAACCTTTGAGTAGGGGTCAGGAAAGTTGAACTCGTTTAGGCAGTGCTCCCTCGTGTCTAGTAGACTTCGGACAGTGAGGGATCCGTAAGCACTGAAGATAAGAGCAAACGAATGCTACGTTAGCGAAAAACAAACAACAAACACTTCACAAGCCACACAAACTCATATGGCCAACATGTGGCGCCCACACACACACACACACACACACACACACACACACACACACACACACACACACACACACACACTCCACAGACAGGAAGAGACACACAAGTATAAACAGCTGGGACACACACATCAGCACGAAAACTACAGCCAAACTGGGGCACACCCATACACATTCACTCACACTCTCTTTCTCACACACACAAACGCACACACACAGTAATGACCCATGCATAGACACAGATATGCATAGAATAGCAAGCAATTGCAGCATTTGTACATCAGTTTTCAAATCAGCCATGGGTTTTCAGCCACATAGATACTAACCATTGGCAGCATCACTGCAGTCATTTACAGTGGAAAGACAGGCAGACATGAATAGCAATACCCAAGATCGAGCTCATCACTAAATACGGGTCAGTCTAGGGATGTCAGGATAAGCTTTTAACAAATCAATTTCAGTCCAAATGGATTTATTATACGGTGTTTATGTTATTTTGTGAACAGATTAGAAATAAAGTTGCAAACTCTACTACCCTCTTTCCTCTCACAAGCCTACAGCAGCCACAGTAAGACTGAAAGACTTATGTCAGATTTGATCCTGCATGCTTTGGCAAAGCCCTTTGGTAATATCGTTTGTTTGGGAGACAGATCTGAGGTCGCCGGAGGGCTCTTACAAAGGCTGTTGGCGAAGTGTCTGCAGCTTGTGCCGGTACTTCTGCCGAAACTTCTCCGCTCGCTCCGCTGCCTCCAGGATGTCTGGCTGGCTCGCCAGAGCGCGCTTCACCACCTGAGCACACAGAGAGCAGACCAATTAGCTGAAAGACTCACGACAGACCACCGTGGAGAAGGGCCTGTGAAATGACTTAGAAGCCAATTCAAATTTTCATTTTCATCAAAAGACAAGGCATGAGTCAACAAACAAAAGAAGGAAGGAGAGAGAGAGAGAGAGCAAGAGAGAGAGAGAGAGAGAGAGCAAGAGCAAGAGAGAGAGACATATGAAGTACCCCATCCAGCGCCTCCTCGAAGCAGGAGAGCCAGTACTCTCTGGCGTGGGAGTCTTCGGTGAGGTCCACTGTGTCGGGGATGTAGGAGGACGGATCCTGCAGCAGGGGCAGGTTGACCAGCTGCCTCTCCAGCCGGTCCATCTCCAGCATGTCAAACTGAGGACGGGAAGACAGCGGAGACCGGGCTTAACACCAGGACCTAACATACTGCTCAGACAGCAACCCACAGCTCTGTCCCATGAGGGGACCCATTCTGATTCAGAAGGGAAAAACAGCAACATTTCTGAGAAATATATTATATTATCACCAATTAACAGCTGTTATCAGGCCTACTAGGGGCGTGCCAATTTACAAATGTATATGTTGGACACAGACCATTGTTATTACTTCTACCTTGTGAAGCAGGAAGTTCCATATCTTCTCAATGCCAACCCAACACACAGGGTTTTTAAGGACACGAATGTGACTGGCAGAGATGGTGATAAAACTGGTTGTGCAATATGACATAACTATGTACGTATTGTGTTTTCACTCTGTGATCTACACACGCAAACATGACAAACATGCACCAGGAATGTTCACACACACACACACACACTCTCGGATTTACTACAGGCGATGGATCATGTTGCAGACCAATCCTCCACACTAACACAGTCCTCATTCCATGTTAAGCCAAGTCTTGTGTAAGTGAAGTAGCTTGCAACCACACCGCCAAACCACCAAAGTATCTGGGACTATAACCGTCTGTACAGCTTGAGCGAATGCCCAGATGACACCAAACAAACAGAGCTGTACAGGTACTACACAGAAAGGCACACACAGAACTCCTAAGCTTGTACATGGGTGTATCCAAACTACTCAAAATACAGTGGGCCCTAATGTCATTGACGGGCAACTGGCAGTCCCCCGAGCATGAACTAAAGCTAATTTAATAACGTGGCAAAATCAATTTGCTAATTTAATACCACGAGCAAGATCTTAAGCGTAAACACGGGCTCCCACATGCCACACAATACCTGTAGTTCATGCGCGACGGACTTTGCGTGTTGCTGAGCAATGAAACTAGGGGCCCTCTGACGCAAGTTAGCTTAGCTGTCCAATAACTCAAAAGCACATCATTAGTGAAGCCAACAACTCCATGTACACACAAATAAATGAAATAACGCTATGCGTGGTAGCGGATCTAATTCTAATGGCCCCATTGCTGCAAAAGAAAGTAATGAAGCAAACGGCATGAACAATCCAGCAGCCTTCAACTCTGGCCAGCAGAGAAGCCCACCACAGCAGACATGGTACTTACGGAGAACTGAGCGGGAAAACAGAGGAGGGAGGAAAGACAGGAACAGAAGGAGACAGGATGGCGTGTAAAAAGAAAGTGAACATGGAGAATGTTGGGAGGAAAGTCCTCAGGAAAAAGAAAAAAAAGTAATGGAAAAGAGAACTTCAGCACTGGCATGGATACAAGTTGACAATGACCACATAGGACACTCTGCTTCTGGTCACACGGTAAAGTAACTGAGAGTAGAGATAAACAGCTCATCACATCACCCTACTGCAGTAAAGTCATTATCACAAAAGTAGCTGTATACATGTATGGTTCCATTCCAGTGCCTTCTGAAGGTTCTATGTAGTGCAAATGTGGTGGACGTACGGTTCCACTGCGTGCTCGCTGCATGGGGTTGATGTCTGGAGACACGCTCATGAGGCCCGAGCTCCCAGCGTAGTTCTCTCCCCAGCTGTACTGGTTAGGGTCTGAACCACACCCACACACACACACACACACACACACACACACACACACACACACAGCTGTTATCTCCCTAACCAGATGTGTTTAATGCAGTCCACATTCTGACAGTGTACATTAGTTATAAGTTGATATCTGCATCACAGCAGCTCTTGAACCAGGGCGTGTTGACAACTGAGGCTGATCTTTAAGGTCAGTGCATGGGTGCATCAAGGTCACCATGGAAACCCATTGCACTGAGTGCCAGGGTTTAGGCTTTGGTCCCTGTGTGTGTCTGTGTGTGTGTGTGTGTGTGTGTGTGTGTGTGTGTGTGTGTGTGTGTGTGTTCCTCTAACAGAGATGATGCGTAGTACAAGATTCCATTCAGTTTTAATGGTGAGACTCAGAGAGAATTGCAAGACTTCCTTGGCTTAAGAAGAGGTCCTGAAATGCAATATCCTTTCTGGTAATAACACGGTGATACTCACAGGGGAGAATGGGCCAAGAGAAACAAATTCCTACATGGCCAACATGCTCTTTGTGCCCAGCCATCCCACGCCCTTCAGAGCCTGGAGTTCAAAACAGTTCTACATTTCAAAACTATGTTATTTATGGTTTGCGTGAAGAGTGCAGCATTATAATACCCCCCCTGTATTCCTGAGTATGCCTGATAAACAAAAGCTGGTTTTGTTTCAGGACTGGTTTCTTATTTGCCCAAGCAGGTTCAAGCACACAAATGTTGTCAATCCAGAGCAGGCAAGTTATTTTATAGTTCCACTCTACCAATCACCAGAGCTTTCTGTTTGCACACCCCAGTTGTTCTACCTGGTTCAAGAGCTGTACTTTGCTTTGGATGAAATTATTGATTAGATAAATATATGGAATAAAAGTTAAGAAAGTTAAAAAAAAATAAAAAAAATAAGAGAGACTCATTGCTGATGACCACTCACTGTCTTCCTCTGCTCCTTTCAGGAAAGCTCCAATGGTTCCCAGATATCCCTCATGCCTGAGGAAGAGTGCCTGGACTTCACCCTGCCAAACCACACACACACACACACACACACACACACACACACACACACACACACACACACACACACACACACACACACACACACACAGTGAGAAGAACAGCCAAGAAGGCCAGCATTTCCCACCATCCCTCCAGCTCTAAAGGCCCCAACACGACCAACAATATGGATGCAGGGCTCACCTTGGTGAAGAAGTTGATGCTGTAGGTGATGGTGTGCATGGTAACCGGGTGGCCCCGGATGAAGAAACCCCCGAAGTAGACCGTGCTGAGGTTGTGCAGGCGGGCGTAGAGGCAGGCCAGTTGGCCAATGTCGTTGCTGATCATGTGCAAAAGACTCTTGGCCATGTCTTCTTTGGAGAACTCTGGCAAGGGCGAGAGGACACAGATATGGGTAATAAAGCACACTGCAGTGCAGAGAAGGATCTACAGAAGGATCACATTAGGACTCTCCAGTCAGGTTGGGGTGCACAGACCAAAATATCTTGATTTACAGAAGGCAACAACAACTGACTGTTTGACTAGTTGCCCTTGGCAGTCTTTGATAGTACATTTCTCAATAGTAACAGCACACCAGAGACGACAAGACCGTGGAACTGGGTGAAAGGTCACTCCTCATGCAAGAGGGCCTTGTTCTCTGCACCGTTTTCCTCTGTCATGATTTTATGGCTGCAAGAGTGGAAGTGGACAGTATATAAGCAGTAAGAAGGAGGCCAAATAGGCATAGTGGACAAGAACTTATGTGGCCATAACTGAGATGATAAAGTAAATCTCACTCCAGTCACTTTGCTATGCTGCACTACAGAGGCATTTCCAACTAAGGGTACACAATTCTTTCAGTTGAAAACATGGCCGGACTTTTGACTTAAAACTAAACTGACTGAAACCCTGTTGATAACTAGGGTAATAAATAACTTTAGGTGACCAGCAACCAGTTTGAGAACTGATTTATGGATTTCTAGTACGTTCGTGCTGTTGGCTGGTTTTGTCCTTTTCATAAGACACTTTTGACCGACCCACTGTCAGCAGGAACAGGCCTGCTGTGTTGCAAGATGAAAGAATCCAGGCTCACGTTTGTCTGTAGTGGCTGATTTCCCGAAGCTGCTGGCGATGAGGTCGCCAGTTAAGCCCAAGGACTCGTACGCCCCACCGTAGATATCCTTCACCAGCATGTCAACATTGGAGTGTTGCCCTCTGGAGGCCAGCTGAAGCAGCTCGTCAAACCTCTAAACGAGAGAGAGAGAGAGAGAGAGAGAGAGAGAGAGAGCGAGAGCGAGAGAGAGAGAGAGAGAACGAGCAACAGAGAGAGAGCAAGAGAGAGATTGTGCCATGGTTAAATGTGGACCTACGCAGGCTTGAGGGCAATGCATAGTTCAGCAAGCATGTATGCCAGAGGTTGCACGACGAGTACAAGCCAGCAATCAGATAAGCAAACACAGCAGAGGCCATCCTCATGGGAAAAAGCTCACTCCCACTTCATTCTGTCCAATACGATGCAGAGAAAATGACAAGAACACTAGAGAAAGGGAAGGAAGGACACAGGATATTGTACAACTAGGCTGTGTCAATTCTGACACAGATGTACAGAACTGCACATAGCAAAGAAAGCTAAACAAACACGGACAAACACATGAGCAAGGTACACTATTTGTAAATCCATCATCAAGGTCAGAGCAATTACACAATGAAACATCAAAACTGACATTTCTCTTTGGCATAGTTGCTTTGGATGTTACTGCCTTGCTTAGTTGTGATTTAGAGGTCAAAGCCAAATCTGATGTCCCAAACAAGACAGACTTGTAACCTGATCAAGTAGTACTCAAATAGGAGCCATGGCATATCGAAGAGACAGTCTGTTACCTTTGTTTTGGTGAGCAGGGCCCCAAGACCCCAGAAAGTTCCCCCACCAATAGAACTCCCTCCTACGCGCTCAAATTTGTCTTCCGATTCCACCTAAAACCAGCCACAAACACACACGGTGGTAAACTGCACACCAAGAAATATCCACAGGCTGTAGTACTTGCTCAGGTATCTGTACGTATACTCTATATTAACAGGGGAGATGTTTACCTTAACGATGGACACCCCTGAGCCAATGTTGATGAGCAGGTAAGGGAAGATGTCGGGGTGCGTGTTCTGGAAGCGGAACTCTGGGTCAGCATGTTTGGCGTAAACAAAAGCCTCATGGGGGATGTTCCTCAGAACAAAGTTACAGCCCTTGATCAAGCATGTCATTTCATCTTCTTTGTCCACTCTGACAGAAACAAAGCGAAAGATGTACTTGAAAGGAACTTAGTCTAAACAATCTATAAGAAACACATGCTTAGAGAAATGTTTTAGCTGCGCCTTTACATCCAGGTAGCTATTACTAACCAAGATAAAGAAAAAGTCTGAAAGATTCTTCTGGGTTTTGCAATCGGCAAATAAAAATGTCATCACAGTGTGGCTGTAGTAATCAATCTGGCAAATTCCAAAGAGCAGCAACTCTGCATGCCAACTATGTCTTATGCCTGGCAGAACAACACTGGGAGCAACAGGATATGTGGTGCAGTGTATGCACTCACTTGAGTTTGAGCTTCTTCTCGATCAGGTCCTTGAACTTGTGCGCTCCTCCACCCGTGGCTTTAATGACTTTGGTTTCGGTGTTGACCAGGTGGTCTTTAATAAAGTCCAGACAAGTTTCGATGTATGCATTCTCAAACTTGATGAAGTGGAGTCGAGCAGTGATCTCTTCTTGCACAGAAATTTCATAAACAGGATCCCCTTCTGCCTCCTACATATGCAGAAAACAGTGATTATATGACCTACAGCAAAAGATAAAACAAGATAAACACCAGCACTGCAGCCAGGGCTCCAGAATACTGGAACAGCAGACTTCATTCCCAACCCGTGTGTACAGTTCTCCAGCGGCACCCTAAACACTATCACAAGGACTTCCATTGCCAACTGACTGGCACTGTCCTATATGAAGCAATTTATTACTGTGCATTGAACCAGACCAATGTCCAAAAAATGACTGTCTTTTACAGCTGCCTGAGTAGGCTCATTCCTCGAGAATGAAAACATACATCTCTGCTCTGAAATAATCTGATGGGGCTCAATCCTGCCAAAACAAGGCATAGAAGAGCAATTGGGCAGCTAATGCCTTTATTTTCACAACACTGCAGTCTCATTCTGTGGGAGTTGAACGTATTGAGGCGGATAAAATAGCCTGGATTGTTCAATTCAGCACAAGTCATCCAAACCCGATGGTTGAGATGCCACACAGTGCTCAGTGTCAGTTCAGCTGTTTACCACTGCAGCCTGCGAAGAAACTGTGTTCTTTTCTCAAACAAAGATTTCACTGTAAAACCCGGATATTGCACTCAGTTGACAGCTACACTGAAAGTCTGAAGAATAGTTCATTGTGTAAAACAAAAAGGTCAACGAATAGATAACAGATTAAAAAGAAAGCTTACCTTGACTGAATGATCAAATGACTTTACTTTGGCCACTTTGTGCTGCACCGTTGAGTAATAAGCGAGCTTTGTCAATGAACCACCTATCAGGTGAAAAAAATACAGGACGTTCAGCCGCAACTGGCTGCATTTTGTTTACAAGTCATTCAAAAGTGGCTCTGATTACAATGTCGACATTGGGTGGAGTGATTTAGCTAGCGAGATGGCCTATTTCACAAATGCTATATATATTTCCGGTATTAAACCATATGTTAGGCTACTCTCCAGCAAGGCTTCTGATCGTTTTCATATGATATTTTAGTTATACACAGGAAACAATGTCCTATTGGGAGTTTCCCACGGCGGGCAATTCAGCTGATTCAGTGATTCAGCTAGCGAGAAACGTTCAATTGTCTAGTGATTGCCTTAGATATATTCCCAGTGTTCACACAAAGTGCAAGATCATGCACACCGTTTGGGGCGTTGTGATTTTGAAATCAGATCTGCACTCTTTGAAGACGTTATAGCATCCAGCCGCATATAAGATTGAACTAAGCTTTGATGGTCTGAACCCCATTAATGACACAAGTCGATCCATAAACCTCATATGACATGACCAGTGAGTCGTAATATAGCTATATCAATGCTTTCCAAATTGAAAACCCATCGGGGTCAAAGAGCAAAGTTGGTTTCCAACATTTCATACCCCTCCAAAACAAATAATATATCATGTCAACTAACGATAGGGGAATAGCGTTAACTTCCAAACCAAGGTTCATTATAGCTATATCGCTAACTAGCTAGCAAAGTGGTTGCACAGGTATGGACGTTATCATTAAAGCTGTTGACAAAGGTCATTTATAACGTTACACGACGGGAAAGCAAATATGTGGGCCAAGCACAGTACAGTTCATGAGCTTGTCAGATAAAAAGCAATATGATACCATGGCTAACTTTTTACTGTTTGCTCCAGGGTTAATGTTGACTTACACCTTGCAGCCAGTAACATTACAGTCATATGAGCTCCACATGTGCTCGCAATTTATAAAACAACCACTGGAAGAATTCAGTCCTGTGAATGCTTACCTATGTCAATAGCGAATCTCTTTGCATTTTCTAAATTCCGAAAGATTTCGTCCGGTGGGAGTGTGATGCTTTTATCCATGCTATTTCTTCCCCCTTCAGTCCCACCAACGTGACCCGCCATATTGGAAAACTTGTTTGCCAACAGCACGCAGCATGCGTAATGAATACACGTCTTGACGCACATGAACACAGAATCTTAGGTGAGGTCTGTCACTGAAATCAGCCTTGAATGGGTAACTGAATGAGCGTACGGTACAATCAATTAGCCTTCAGTCATGCTCAACATTCAGGTAATATTATTGAAAACCTGCACGATCGAGTCAAAAAAGAAGCGGTGACAAGCTCTCATGAATCATTTGTAAATTATAATTTTCGCAAGATATGGATATTTGGCACACCTAGTGCCTGCACCAACGGGGCTTTAATGTGTAATTTAGTATGGCTGAAGATGGCATACTTAGCCACCAACGAATGGGCTTAAGTATAACTGAAGAACCTCTGTTGGGTTCATGATGAATGTACTAAATGTGTGCTATTTTCTTGTTATGTAATTATGTACTTTGCACACACAATTATGCTGCACATACTTACATTTGTATTCACTGCTGGAACTGGAGTTGCCAGAAACCACTACTATTGTCCGCCAAGTTTTTTGAACATTTTCAAAAGTTGTGAATCACTGTGTTGCATCATGATTAGTGTACTTATATTAAGTACATTTAAGTACTACTGAGGTAGAAATGTACTTCTAATCAGTACATTTGTAAAAAAATAAATGGACTTATATTTATCACACAAAACAATAATGTGCTAGAAATGTACTTGCTTATGAAAGTAGATTTGTAGTACATTAAAATGCACTTTACCTGGGTTCACCAACAACGTCAACACATTTGTGCCTTCCTTAACATGATCATCTTGGTTTTACTGCAGGTAAAGAATAATTAAACACAAGAATATATTTTTAAATTAAAGACAGACATGTAACATACATTAGCAACACAATATAGACCAATGACTAAAACACTGAAAAATGTATGTGCTCAAGAGGACTTGCAGTGTTCCTTTAAGATTTAACCCAATTTATTGGCAAAAATATGTTGGCTATTCTTGCTGAGTGGTGACATTGTAGTAGTGCCCCATAGTCCTTGTGTGACTGTGTGATAATGTTTACATGTTTTAAACAAGAGATATGATTTAGCTGCTTGATGAAATTAAATTGAAAATGTTGAACTGTTAAACTGCAAATGTAGAAACAATGTTTAAGGAAAGTGATTTTGTTTTATTATCAAAGTTGGGCCTGCCATGAAAAGTTTATCAGTAAGTCTATCAATGTTGGCCATCTTTATCAGTCAACAGTGTCAGAATGAGTTCCAGTTGGTGAATTACAACAACCTCCAGGGGGCGCAATTGCTTTGACTTCTTTCTTGTTGGTTGTGTCACAATATGGAGACCGCAGTAGAGGGCAGGCTTTCTGCCTGTATCTGTTCTATCTGTTCTACTCCCCTGGATTATTTTCAGTTGCTCATGGTGCTGTTCCGTGGAAAAGTGTACCTCACCATAACGTCCAGTAGAGGGAGACATGCTTTGGCCAGCATGCTTGGCTTCCATTATGTTAACTCTTCATTCCCATACTCAAGTGAAAAAGGTTTTATGATTCCCTCTGGTGACAGTTGAGCAGTCCAGTGATGAGTTTAGTGGATAGTTAAGGAACCATATGACGCAGACGTGTAAAGAGAAGATCAATTTTACTTTTTGAGTACATTTTCAGTGTATGCTCTAAATTTTAGTCTTATGTGTAGAACAATATGGAGGTCATATTGCACTTTGTCTGGGCTGTAGCAAGGTTACCCTGTGTGCAGACTCAGAGTCTGAGAACCACTGGAACTGTCTACTTGTAAGAGGTCTGTATATATTCCTCCACATCTCCATACGAATGTGTGAGTCCCGGCTAGGTTGGCGTTTCACACACTTTATGGCCCATGGCTAAACCTCAGGGGACACTAAGCAATATGGAGCTGCCACATGCTACACTGCAGGGTCAATGGCCATGCGTTAGGGGACAAGGTGCTGGGTTAGGGGTGATGGGGAGAAAGAGAGAGAGAGAGAGAAGAGAGAGAAAGAGGGAGAGAGAGAGAGAGAGACCCAGAGAGAGAGAGAGAGAGAGACCCACTGTGTGCCTCTGGGAAAGACATGACCCTGCAGAAAGAATTGATCTGTTACCTAATGTTTATATCAATGTCAAAAGCTGACCACATTCTTCATCATGGATGTGTGTTATGCAAGAATGAACGAATTAAAATAAATGCGTTATGGGAATTGTATTATTAATGAAAATTAATATTTGTTTATATTGTAGTGTTGATGAATTAATAATGTTATAAAATATAACTTCACTCTCTCCTGGCACAGCACTGTTTCTTGTCCTACTCAAATTAGCCCCCATGCCCCCACAACACACCCCTCCTTTTTGCCCTGAAGCTGGGAAACATTGAGGCACAAGGCTTCCCACACGTCTGCATTCACCCCATTCAGCCCCCAGCACAAAAGAAGTGTGTCACATCTCTCAGTCCATCTCTGACCCAGACTGACTCAAGGGAATCAGAAGGCTCAGGTGTAGCTTCGGCGTGAGAACATATCAGTGCATAGTCTTTCTTTTTGTGTGTGTGTGTGTGTGTGTGTGTCTGTGTGTGTGTCTGTGTGTGCATGCACCTGTGTGTGTGTGTGTCTGTGTGTGAGAATAAAAATAGGAAAATGGCAAAAAATTAAATATGTTTATCTTTGGTCACATTCAGTATATCATTCTTTAGGTTCATTTTTAAAGTTAATAGGAACTGATCATTTTGCATCCTGATGACCTATTCTTATATAGCTGAGAGTGTAAATAGATGACCAGATATGAATACTTAAGCAAAACAAACTCAAGCCACACAGATGTATTTAGAATAACATATCAATATGTGGTATGAGAAAACATTTGCTTCTACTTTTGTGGCAAAATCGTTGGGCTTGTTAGAGATTGAAGTGAACAAAATACAATAATATTTTCCTTTTCATATATAGATATTTATAATAATTTCACTAATTTGTCATTTTATGTGATAATTCTTGTCAGTAGTTCAATTCTTGTCAGTGAGAATGTTCTGTTGGTATAAACAAGACCAGTTGTCCTTATTATGTAAATCGTTTGAGATTATTTCACGCTGTACATAATTAATCCAGGGGTCGTGGGTAGCTTGTCTACAGGCTTTTTCCCACAGAAAACACGACTGTCCCTTCCGACAGATGGCATGAGGACTACCTCCCCTCCCATCCAGTATGGGCAAAACCTTTCATGCTCCAACTGACAGGAGAGAATCATGTGCTGACCATTGTCCCACCATCCCAGCTCTGATTGGTCGTCAGATGCTCTGAGTATCAAGAGGGAGTATAAATAGATCCCTATCAGCCTTCAGAAAATCAAATTCGCTGAAGAGCATCCAACAAGCAGCCACTTCCACCTGCTCAACTGAGACCAAGAATTTAAGAAACATGCCGGAATACACAAACATCCTTCTCCAGGATAGCATCAAGGCCCAGACACCAAGGTGAGATAAGAAAAAAAGAAAAAAAAGATAATTCTTTAATAAACTGAAAATGTTTACTTATAATCTACGTCATGTCTGAGTTGATACAAGTGACTAATCAATATTTCTATTGCCATTTCTGGTTGCAGGTGTAAACTGCAGAGGCTGGAGAGCAAGTGTCTGAGGACTGTGGACAAATTGAAGGCCGCTCTCGAGGAGCATCTGCAGAACGGCGTTCCCACAGCCGAGGTGCTGGAGAAGACCATCTCCCTGCTGACCCTGAAAAAGGCACTGCTTTTCCCCAACGGCTATTCCAGGTGTTCCAGAGACATCCTGCGGCTCTTCCCCTCTCCCGACGACGATGTCACTCCCCTGCTCTGCCAGAACTGACGGTCAAGAGGAGGAGCCTGGAATGCAGGCCAAATTGATACAAAAACATCCTATGGATTTTTCAGACCAGATCAGAGACTTTTTCACTCTGTCGTTGCACTGCTGTGATTTCCAACTGGTGAAACACCCTCACCAGCTGAGAACAGAATGCTGAATAACATGCTGCTTACTTAATTAAGTTATTCAAAGCAAAGTGGCCCTACTATGGTTGCAATGAAATGTGATGTTAGCATTTATTTCTTTGCGGTATTACTGCTATATTCTCTCACAGAGAAAATTATTTTTATGAAGATATCCTTTTTTTTTGTTGAAAAAAACGGCATTCTCTTTAAAAAGCCATGGTGCTATGGTTTTATTATACGCCTTTATGTAAAGGTACTTTTGAATTTGCTTTCATTCAGCTGAGAGATTTAATGTAAATGTTTAATGAAGAAATGTATGTACTGTGAAAAATGATTATCATTAAAACAAATGTTTTATAATTGAACAACTGTCACCACAATATTTTTATTGATGCCTTACCACAGCTTTTCCCAGCACTGAAAGATCTTTGACCTGATAGAAAACAGACTAATGCAATTTTTGGACAGCATGGTTGTCTGGACAGCATGGTTGTCTCAGTAAGGAATATCCTGCCTGTACATTTAATTTGATATGTTGCCCCAAACTGACCTGTAGTCATTGAGGAAATATATCAGTGCATGAATTCCCTGGGAATCAATCCTATCAGTACCTTATGGTGATACTGCTGGTCAACCCCTGGGTGTATGAATTAAGCCAATAATAAAATAGCA
Organism: Clupea harengus; assembly: GCF_900700415.2. Lineage (NCBI taxonomy): Eukaryota > Metazoa > Chordata > Actinopteri > Clupeiformes > Clupeidae > Clupea > Clupea harengus. Next base: position 4,045,964 of record NC_045156.1, read on the forward strand.
GCTTTACTTTTAAAACCCAGTGCATATATATAAATATATATTTATATTTTTAATATTATATGTCAATGGTAATCTGTCTCTTAAGTGTTGTAGCATGTTAGCAGAAGTTAACCATTAAATCTTTCTCATGGTTGGGAACACCCTCTCTTGAGATAAATTAGCATTAAGGAGGCACACTTCTATTGTTCAGTGGAAGCCCCATCAATGGGCAGAGTGTGGGAAAGCTCTGGAGAGGAGAATCCCAGTTCCTGGGTCATTAGCATACACAGCCACAATGCCACAAGTATGGCAGGTTGTAAGTCACACAATTTTGGAAAGTAACATCAATTGTTTGTTTGTTTGCTCTACAAAATCACTTAATGACAAATAACACAACAATGATGAATTTATCAGCATAATGACTGTGTATACAACACCTTTCACTCTCTACATTTACATCACACCATATAGTTCTTACATAAAGCATAACATGAAATAATACTTTGTATTACTATTTCCGGATTTAAATAGGAGAAAAAATAACCGTGCAACACAATTACATCATATATCCCTCTTCCATTCAAAGTAAGCTTGAGCACATTAAGCATATTTATATTCCACTGATAAGAGTTTTGGACCATTTCCATATCATTCTGAATTAATTAATTAATTAACAAACAAAGTTTTTCCTGACATCTATTTAAGCTCATATCAGCAATTAATATGGGTGATCTTCATGCCTGTGGGACATCTGGAGCTGTTCCTTTCATACAGTACAATATCATGTTACGTAATCACGAACATACTGAGAGGAGCGACCGGACAGTGATACTCTCTCCCTCCAGATGGAGGGTGCCGGGAGGTTATGTCCATTAAATAGCACCCAGCCATTAGCTGTCACTAATGGTCCATTCAGTGATCTAGAAAAGCCTTTGTGTACGCTCTGTTCAGCGCTAGTGACCACAGCACGCAAGGCTAAAGGGCTCAGCGTGGGAAACTCTGATGGGAGCTCTGCTCACGGCACCAGTCACACCTGGCCTCCGTAGAGCCCTTGTCTAAGCACACTTGTGACAAGTCTGGACAAGTGTATAGTATTGGGAAAAGTAACAATTAAACACTTTCAAGTATTATCAATGTCAGGGGATTACAGAATTATGAAGATATATATTGTAACAGAATTTTGATTACAAAATTAAAGTTGTTCTAAGGCTACTCGTTATAATTGCAAGGATTCGAGGCCAATGATAAGATTAAGGAGTGGGCACTGTAAATATTGTAGCTATATCACCATGCAACTGCTACAGTATATTACATTAATGTTTTACTATTACGCAAATTCAATCATTTGTTTTCAGTTGTTTTCATAGAAATACATTAAAGGGTAGAATGTACACACAATGTTTGGACTGTGAAACTCTAAAGGCTGTGACATGAGAACACATAAAATCACACGTGTGTACAGTAGTGAGTAACGTGTGCCCTGTCAGCATCATTGACCCCAACATCAGGCAGCAGATTGACTCTCCTCACAGGGTCAGTCCTTTCCCACATCCACACAGTGGGTCTGTGGGTCTCTCTCCATCACCCCCAACCCAGCACCTGTTCCCCTGAGGTTTGACCATTGTCCCCCAGCATGTGGCAGCTCCACACTCCTCATTGTCCTCTGCAGCTCAGCCATTGGCTACTGACTGTGAGAAACTCCAACCAGCCCAAGACCCACACATTCATATGGAGATTTGGGAGTATAAATAGAGGAGATGAAGCCAGTGCTGATCAGATGCACTCTACACAGAGAGAACTACTACAGCTACAGCTATGGCTCCTACAATCACTTCCACAGCAGATTACCCAAAGGAACACATGGGTCTAAACCACAAGGTAAATATTGGAACCAATCTCTTTCAGATTTATTGGTGATTTGCTTAACTACCTACTTTTTGGATATGCAAAGACCAAATGTATTAATTACATCTATGTTCTCTTTACAGCAGAGAAAGCCAGTTGTTGAGAAGATGCGCAGAGATCGCATCAACAACTGCATCGAGGAGCTCAAGGCTCTCCTGGGTCCACAGGTCCTCAACCAACAGCCTGAATCCAAGCTGGAGAAAGCCGACATCCTGGAGATGACTGTTTGCCTCCTGAGACAGAGGCTCCAGCAAAATACATTGTCCTCACCTGATGCTATTAACCAGGAATTCTCCAGGTGTGCCCAAGAGGATGATCACTTCCTGGCAAAAAATCAAGGAACTGTGGTGAATCACCTCCAGACCCTGAAGCCATCCTCTGATGAGGACACAGAAGAGCCAGCCCTGCCTCGGATGAGTGTGTTGGACCAGCACACACTGAGCAAAGAGAAAAGTCCAGCCAAGTGTGCCCCCTGGAGGCCGTGGTAGAATAACATGAAGTAGTTCAAGTTGAACAAAGGTCAAGCCTGCAAATGCAGGTTTCATGTTTTCTTTTCATCAGAAAAGAATGAAAAATGTTTCCAGGAAGAAACACAGGAAGCCATACCAGTGTGAATGTCTTCAGTGAAGACTTTTTAAATGTGACAAACTCCATAGTTTGTGAAACTTTCAAGCAGACATATGGGTGAAATTTTCATAGCTGTATATGAAAAAACTCAAATACTATGTAATTGAAATGTAATGACTCCACTCTGCTTTCTTTTAAGCGAAACTTTGTTTCTTAGGAAATGCCACTGATTTTATGAATGGAATTCCCTCAATGAGGGACATTTTTTTTCTTTATATCTCAACTAGGGGAGAAATATGAAACTTTCTTAAGAGTTAAGAAACCTGAATATATTTTCTTTCTTTCCATTTTGTGCTTTCTATGAAATGTATTTCTTAGGTACTGTAATAACCACAAAGAGCTGTTATATAAAGTTTCTATTGTCTTTTAGAAAGACCTCTTTCACTTGTCTCAGTAGAGACAAACCTATTGAAGTAATTATAGACAGTGTCTTTGTTAGAAGTTGATAGAACATCTTTAGTGATTTCAAATGGCTTAAGTCAGAAAAAAGACAATAAATGAATATCTGCAAATTTCCCTGAGTCTCTCTTTCCACTGTCAATTCCATGATGGATTGTTACATTTCAGTCCTCCAGAAGAGGCCAATATGAAGGGCTCATTGTAAGCTAACAAAAACACAATGATTCGTATTTACAGGTGATTATATACTAATGAAAACATAATTATGAATGCTATATTCCATTTCAGCTAATAGATCCCCCTAAATCCTACACATTGTACTTTTAATTCAATAAATCGGGTCAGAAATTAGAACCGTTTCATTTCCCTGCAAAGGTGTTAGCACCATAGAACTGATGCATAACACATATTAAGCTGTCTGTCTGATTATGGTGCAGTACAAGTGTAAAAACATGTCTTTAAAGGAGCTTAAATACAGTACCAGTCAAAAGTTTGGACACACCTTCTCATTCAATGTTTCTTCTTTATTTGAATTATTTTCTACATGTAGATCAATACTGAAGACATACAAAATATTAAAGAACACATATGGAATTCTGTAGTGAACAAAAAGGAGTTAAACAAACCAGAATATGTTTTATATTTTAGATTCTTCAAAGTAGCCACCTTTTGCTTTGATGACAGCTTTGCACACTCTTGGCATTCTCTCAATCAGATTCATACTATCAGATGGCCTGCTTATCATGTCAATAAAATGAAGAAGCAAAACGAAGAAACCAAACTACTTTAAAAATGTTGTCGTGTTTATTTATATTTTATTTACATTCAAATTCAGATGATTTATTATGATGATTGACCAAAACATCAGAAGGATTATTTCCAACATCCAGTGGTTGGCCTGAAACTGAAAAACATTTCACTGTGCTTAGAGTCAGCTGGGCAGTACGGGGTTAAACACTCTTGACTTATATGAGGGGTAATGAGACACACGTCTATTGTTCCTCCCATTGAAGAGCAGTGAATGGAGAGAGTGTGGGAAAGTGTGGAGGACTCTCTCTCAGACCTCATGTGGGACAATAGACACAGACACATGCCTTAAACAATAATGCTGAAGAGCATTATTGGCTCTCTAATGAGATTGGCTGCTATTTTATAGCTCCCCATAAGAACATCTGAAGTGGATTTTAACTAAATGCAGGGTCATGTCAAGTGATGTCAAATACTTACAATACAAATATGTCCCACAAAGACCTGTTTAAGACATTTCTGAACATAAGTGTGCATGTCTTGATCAGTTCAAAATGAGTCTAACTGGTCTGTTCTCCTGATCAACATTTCATCAGGAGGACACAGTGAAAGCAGCTAATGGACAGACAAATGGGCAGAGTGTGGGAAAGCTCTGGAGAGGAGAATCTTCCTGGGTCATTGTCATCCACAGTCCCACTGGAGATTCCACAGATACACAAGGGAATAGGCACGCGTCTCTTTCATTTACAATAACAAAATTTATATAAAACAACAAAGTGTGTAAAACATACTGAACATACTTCAAATGAATCTGCATGAACAACATTTCCTATCTTCCAATCCTATCCCAACACCCCTATCTTATCAAATTATGTAGGTAATATTTCTAAGTCGCAATATCTCCCTAAAACACAGCCAGTGAGGATCTTTCCCTCCATTTTGTGGTGAAGTCATTCTCTGAAGTTGACTCAAAACAAAGCTGATGGCTGTCACTCCTGACTGTGTAGAGGGCCTTTTGAAGTGCAAAGAGGACTCATTGTGGGGAACTCAAATGAGCTTTCTGCCAGCAACAAGACAGAGGGCACATCTGATATATCTGTAGTCCTTCACTGACAGAGGGAGAAGGAACATTCTGATTCTGATTCTTATTTCTACATAACAAAATGAACAATAACAAAAGGGTCCTACAAATTCACCTATTTTTTTGTTTTTGTTTGCGTCTTGAGACTTGCCACAGATAGAGGGGTTTAGAAAGAAACTTTTCCTTGCATTCTTGGAGAAAATTTGACTGATATACATTTAAATCCAAAGCATGATGTGATCAAAATTAAGACCATACAGTTTGCCTAGTGATGAGTGATAAGAGATTTTTCGTAATAAATCAAGGCCACAGAAATATTTGCAATGATCCAATCTAATGGGCTGCATGATTCCATCATATTTTCCATGAAATACCATAATACCACACTCAGTCTCACACGTGTGTCTAGTAGTGATGAGCTTGTGCCCTGTCAGCATCATTGACCCCAACATCAGGCAGCAGATTGACTCTCCTCACAGGGTCAGTCCTTTCCCACATCCACACAGTGGGTCTGTGGGTCTCTCTCCATCACCCCCAACCCAGCACCTGTTCCCCTGAGGTTTGACCATTGTCCCCCAGCATGTGGCAGCTCCACACTCCTCATTGTCCTCTGCAGCTCAGCCATTGGCTACTGACTGTGAGAAACTCCAACCAGCCCAAGACCCACACATTCATATGGAGATTTGGGAGTATAAATAGAGGAGATGAAGCCAGTCCTGATCAGATTCACTCTACACAGAGATAACTACTACAGCTACAGCTATGGCTCCTACAATCACTTCCACAGCAGATTACTCAAAGGAACACCTGAGTCTGACACACAAGGTGAATATTGCAACCTTACCTGTCTCGAACTTGATGTTAACTTTCTCTGTCAACCTGATATTTCAATAGCTAACGAACAAATATATTAATGATGTCCTTTTCGTCTTTACAGCAGAGAAAGCCAGCTGTCGAGAAGATGCGCAGAGATCGCATCAACAACTGCATCGAGGAGCTCAAGGCTCTCCTGGGTCCACAGCTCCTCAACCAGCAGCCCGAATCCAAGCTGGAGAAAGCCGACATCCTGGAGATGACGGTTTGCCTCCTGAGACGAAAGCTTCAGCAAAGGAGTCTACCCTCCCATGATGCTGTTCACCAGGGATTCACCATGTGTGCCCAGGAGGTTGTTCACTTCCTGTCAAGAAAAGACGTTCAGACACAGTCCCACAGAACAGTGCTGAACCACTTCCAGACCCTGAAGCCCTTATCTGATGAGGACGTGCAAGAGTCAGCCCTCCCTCAGTTGAGTATGTTGGACCAAGACAAAATGAGAAAAGAGAGAAGTCCAGCCAGGAGCGCCCCCTGGAGGCCGTGGTAGAACACTACAGATGCCGATACATACCCAAGAACTTTTGTTCTGATATTGTCAGTGTTCATGCCTGCAAATGCATGTGATTCATTTTCTTTTCATGAGAAAAGAGTATATATGTTTCCAGATGGAAACAGAACAAGCATTCGCAATTTGAATGTTTAAGGGTTTGTTAATGACTAACTCTGAAGTTACAGAAACTTTGAAACTGCCATATTGGCTCTCTTCACATGGTTATACATGGAACAAACTTAGATATTGTCATTACTATATAATGACTCCTTTATGCTTGTTTCTAAAGCTGATCTTTGTTTCCTTTGAAACTCCATTAACGTCATGAAAATGTACATGTCTTCAGTGAAGACTCGGAAACCACAAAAATGGTTTCCAATCTTTGAAGCTATAATAGTGTGATAATGTTCATGGTTTCATATGGGGAAAAAATCCTGACTTGAGTCAGTATTATGCCATTGAGACGTGATGATTTTATTGTGCTTAAATTCTGAGCAAAACTTTGTTTCTTACGAAATGTTTTCAACTTCCTGCTTTGGAAGCAATTTCCCTCTGTGAGGGAAGAGTATTTGACTTTCTAAGTTCTCAACAATGTGAGACATATACAACTTTCTTAACATTTAAGAATAGTTCATGTAATCTCCTTTTTCTTGGAGTGTTCTACTTGTGAAATGTATTCATACATAATGGCCACAGTTGGCTTTGGTGTGAATCTGTCAGTGTCTTTTATAAAGACTTGTGTGAGATTTGCCATGTCCTACTGGACACAAGGCTGTCACTGCCATTACTGTTCTAATTTCTTAGAACACACTTAATAATATCAAATGGCATAACTGTATTTTGCACTGAAAAAAAATGTATCAAATAAAAAAATGACATTTTCTATATATTTTCTGTTGAGTGTCTTATTCCAATTTGTATCTCCAGGTAGGGTGTTTTCTTTCAGTCCCAATACAAGAGTTTTTCTGGATCTTTTTTTTTACCATGACAGCCCATTTTTGCTCTAGGTGGCAGTAGTCCAGATACTACAGTTATCAATATCTACGTAGGCATTTTCTGTAATTAGTCTTTTTTAAATATACTTAAATTATTTAATAGAGAAGTAGATTAAAATGACATAATATGGAAGAGGAACCAGAGGAACATCTGCATTAAATGTAAAACAAACCTGTAATCTTACTTCATAATATTTTGTATCTTCATTCACTCAGTTTTTAGATCAAATATTTGCCTTTAATAATAAATCCCAACTTTAGAAAAGTTTCAACTTAAGAGTTCCAGCTGCCCAGGTGACAGAACTGCTGAAAGAAACACCACTGCAAATATTCATGTTGGAAGTACAGGGGTGAACAATCTTGACTAATGTGAGGGGTAATGAGACACAAGTCTATTGTTCCTCCATTGAAGAGCAGTGAATGGAGAGAGTGTGGGAAAGCGTGGAGGACTCTCTCTCAGACCTCCCCTGGGACAATAGACACAGATCACAGACCTTAACTATTAGGAATAATAAAAAAACACGTTATTGGCTTTCAAATAAGCTTGGTTTATATTTTTTACATCTCTATAAGAATATTTAGATCTTGTTCTTCACTAGCAAACTATAGGGTCAAGCATAACAATGACCTTTAAAATACTCCATGAAGATATTCCACAAGACCTGTTGTAGATACCTCTCAACAGAGGCCTGTTTTTCTTTATCAGTTCAAAGTGTGTCTAGGTGTCTTGATTTTCAAGACTTAAATGTCAGGATTTCGAATGTCTGGAAGTTTGAAGCATGTTAGCCACAGAACATGTTCATCTTGATAAACATTTCACCCTGAGGGTTCAGTGAAATTGCTTCCATACACATCAATTAGCATTAAAGAGGCACACTTCTATAGTTCACAGGGTCTCTATCAATGGGACAGAGTGTGGGAAAGCTCTGGTCATTAGCATCCACAGTCCCACTGGAGATTTTACAAACACACAAGGGAATAGGCATGCGACTCCTTCGTTTCTGTTTAAATTGTGTTTAATATTTTCCTTCAGTTCAGTATCATCTTATCGTATCATAACAGTGCCATTTCTTAGATCTAACTTCTTGGTGTATCACCAAGCCAATAGGGATTTTTCCCTCCAGCTTGTGATGATGTCATTGTCAGTTTACAACACAAAGTTCAACTGATAGCTGTCACTCCTGGTTGTTTGTGTTTAGAGGGCCTTTTGTAGTACATAGAGGACTCAGTGGGGAGAACTCAAATGAGCAACACCACGCAAGATGCATCTGTTACAACATTGGTGATGAGGAGCTTTCACATGAATGGAGGTGTTCAGTGTGGGAAACTAAAATGAGCAAAAAAAACAGCAACATGACAAAAGACACATCTGTTACATCTGGACACCTCCACTGTCACTGTAAGACGGGTCTAGTGAGGACGGTTTTCCCCTTATTAAGCCAAATATAGAGGTGATAGACATTTAAGACCAATGGCTTCCAAAATGTAATATGACCTAAATGAAGATTATAGCACTGAAGAGTGAAGAGATATCCACCCTTCAGTTTGGCTAATGATAAGTTCATGAGTTTTCATTATAAATCAATGGCTCTTAAACTTTGTTATTAATATCAACATTACATTAAAAACAATTTGTGAAATGAAAAAAATTAAATTAAAATGAGATTACATTGATAAGGAATCCTGGTGTGATGCAGGTCAAAGTGATTTAAAGATGCTCACACGTGTGTACAGTAGTGAGTAGCGTGTGCCCTGTCAGCATCATTGATCTCAACATCAGTCAGCAGATTAACTCTCCTCACAGGGTCAGTCCTTTCCCACATCCACACAGTGGGTCTGTGGGTCTCTCTCCATCACCCCCAACCCAGCACCTGTTCCCCTGAGGTTTGACCATTGTCCCCCAGCATGTGGCAGCTCCACACTCCTCATTGTCCTCTGCAGCTCAGCCATTGGCTACTGACTGTGAGAAACTCCAACCAGCCCAAGACCCACACATTCATATGGAGATTTGGGAGTATAAATAGAGGAGATGAAGCCAGTGTTGATCAGATTCACTCTACACAGAGATAACTACTACAGCTACAGCTATGGCTCCTACAATCACTTCCACAGCAGATTACTCAAAGGAACACCTGAGTCTGACACACAAGGTGAATATTGCAACCTTACCTGTCTCGAACTTGATGTTAACTTTCTCTGTCAACCTGATATTTCAATAGCTAACGAACAAATATATTAATTATGTCCTTTTCGTCTTCACAGCAGAGAAAGCCAGCTGTCGAGAAGATGCGCAGAGATCGCATCAACAACTGCATCGAGGAGCTCAAGGCTCTCCTGGGTCCACAGCTCCTCAACCAGCAGCCTGAATCCAAGATGGAGAAAGCCGACATCCTGGAGATGACTGTTTGCCTCCTGAGACGAAAGCTTCAGCCAAAGAGTCTACCCTCCCTTGATGCTGATCACCAGGGATTCTCCATGTGTGCCCGACAGGTTGTTCACTTCCTGTCAAGAAAAGACGTTCAGACACAGTCCCACAGAACAGTGCTGAACCACTTCCAGACCCTGAAGCCATCATCTGATGAGGACGTGCAAGAGTCAGCCCTCCCTCAGCTGAGTATGTTGGACCAAGACAAAATGAGAAAAGAGAGAAGTCCAGCCAGGAGCGCCCCCTGGAGGCCGTGGTAGAACACTACAGATGCCGATACATACCCGAGAACTTTTGTTCTGATATTGTCAGTGTTCATGCCTGCAAATGCATGTGATTCATTTTCTTTTCATGAGAAAAGAGTATATATGCTTCCAGATGGAAACAGAACAAGCATTCGCAATTTGAATGTTTAAGGGTTTGTTAATGACTAACTCTGAAGTTACAGAAACTTTGAAACTGCCATATTGGCTCTCTTCACATGGTTATACATGGAACAAACTTAGATATTGTCATTACTATATAATGACTCCTTTATGCTTGTTTCTAAAGCTGATCTTTGTTTCCTTTGAAACTCCATTAACATCATGAAAATGTACATGTCTTCAGTGAAGACACGGAAACCACAAAAATGGTTTCCAATCTTTGAAGCTATAATAGTGTGATAATGTTCATGGTTTCATATGGAAAAAAATCCTGACTTGTCAGTATTATGTCATTGAGACGTGATGATTTTATTGTGCTTAAATTCTGAGCAAAACTTTGTTTCTTACGAAACGTTTTCAACTTCTTGCTTTGGAATGAATTTCCCTCTGTGAGGGAAGAGTATTTGACTTTCTAAGTTCTCAACAATGTGAGAAATATATAACTTTCTTAACATTTAAGAATAGTTCATGTAATCTCCTTTTTCTTGGAGTGTTCTACTTGTGAAATGTATTCATACATAATGGCCACAGCTGGCTTTGGTGTGAATCTGTCAGTGTCTTTTATAAAGACTTGTGTGAGATTTGCCATGTCCTACTGGACACAAGGCTGTCACTGCCATTACTGTTCTAATTTCTTAGAACACACTTAATAATATCAAATGGCATAACTGTATTTTGCACTAAAAAAAATGTATCAAATAAAAAAATGACATTTTCTATATATTTTCTGTTGAGTGTCTTATTCCAATTTGTATATCCAGGTAGGTTGTTTTCTTTCAGTCCCAATACAAGAGTTTTTCTGGATCTTTTTTTTTTTTTTACCATGACAGCCCATTTTTGCTCTAGGTGGCAGTAGTCCAGATATTACAGTTATCAATATCTACGTAGGCATTTTCTGTAATCAGTCTTTTTTAAATATGCTTAAATTATTTCATTGAGAAGTAGAGTAAAATGACATAATATAGAAGAGGAACCACAGGAACATCTGCATTAAATGTAAAACAAACCTGTAATCTTACTTCATAATATTTTGTATCTTCATTCACTCAGTTTTTAGATCAAATATTTGCCTTTAATAATAAATCCCAACTTTAGAAAAGTTTCAACTTAAGAGTTCCAGCTGCCCAGGTGACAGAACTGCTGAAAGAAACACCACTGCAAATATTCATGTTGGAAGTACAGGGATGAACACTATTGACTAATGTGAGGGGTAATGAGACACAAGTCTATTGTTCCTCCATTGAAGAGCAGTGAATGGAGAGAGTGTGGGAAAGCGTGGAGGACTCTCTCTCAGACCTCCCCTGGGACAATAGACACAGATCACAGACCTTAACTATCAGGAATAAAAAAAAAACACGTTATTGGCTTTCAAATAAGCTTGGTTTATATTTTTTACATCTCTATAAGAATATTTAGATCTTGTTCTTCACTAGCAAACTATAGGGTCAAGCATAAAAATGACCTTTAAAATACTCCATGAAGATATTCCACAAGACCTGTTGTAGATACCTCTCAACAGAGGCCTGCTTTTCTTTATCAGTTCAAAGTGTGTCTAGGTGTCTTGATTTTCAAGACTTAAATGTCAGGATTTCGAATGTCTGGAAGTTTGAAGCATGTTAGCCACAGAACATGTTCATCTTGATAAACATTTCACTCTGAGGGTTCAGTGAAATTGCTTCCATACACATCAATTAGCATTAAAGAGGCACACTTCTATAGTTCACAGGGTCTCTATCAATGGGGCAGAGTGTGGGAAAGCTCTGGTCATTAGCATCCACAGTCCCACTGGAGATTTTACAAACACACAAGGGAATAGGCATGCGTCACCTTCGTTTATGTTTAAATTGTGTTTAATATTTTCCTTCAGTTCAGTATCATCTTATCGTATCATAACAGTGCCATTTCTTAGATCTAACTTCTTGGTGTATCACCAAGCCAATAAGGACTTTTCCCTCCAGCTTGTGATGATATCATTGTCAGTTTACAACACAAAGTTCAACTGATAGCTGTCACTCCTGGTTGTTTGTGTTTAGAGGGCCTTTTGTAGTACATAGAGGACTCAGTGGGGAGAACTCAAATGAGCAACACCACGCAAGATGCATCTGTTACAACATTGGTGATGAGGAGCTTTCACATGAATGGAGGTGTTCAGTGTGGGAAACTAAAATGAGCAAAAAAAAACAGCAACATGACAAAAGACACATCTGTTACATCTGGACACCTCCACTGTCACTGTAAGACGGGTCTAGTGAGGACGGTTTTTCCCTTATTAAGCCAAATATAGAGGTGATAGACATTTAAGACCAATGGCTTCCAAAATGTAATATGACCTAAATGAAGATTATAGCACTGAAGAGTGAAGAGATATCCACCCTTCAGTTTGGCTAATGATAAGTTCATGAGTTTTCATTATAAATCAATGGCTCTTAAACTTTGTTATTAATATCAACATTACATTAAAAACAATTTGTGAAATGAAAAAAATTAAATTAAAATGAGATTACATTGATAAGGAATCCTGGTGTGATGCAGGTCAAAGTGATTTAAAGATGCTCACACGTGTGTCTAGTAGTGAGTAGCGTGTGCCCTGTCAGCATCATTGACCCCAACATCAGGCAGCAGATTAACTCTCCTCACAGGGTCAGTCCTTTCCCACATCCACACAGTGGGTCTGTGGGTCTCTCTCCATCACCCCCAACCCAGCACCTGTTCAATTGAGGTTTGACCATTGTCCCCCAGCATGTGGCAGCTCCACACTCCTCATTGTCCTCTGCAGCTCAGCCATTGGCTACTGACTGTGAGAAACTCCAACCAGCCCAAGACCCACACATTCATATGGAGATTTGGGAGTATAAATAGAGGAGATGAAGCCAGTGCTGATCAGATGCACTCTACACAGAGAGAACTACTACAGCTACAGCAATGGCTCCTACAATCACTTCCACAGCAGATTACTCAAAGGAACACCTGAGTCTGACACACAAGGTGAATATTGCAACCTTACCTGTCTCGAACTTGATGTTAACTTTCTCTGTCAACCTGATATTTCAATAGCTAACGAACAAATATATTAATTATGTCCTTTTCGTCTTTACAGCAGAGAAAGCCAGCTGTCGAGAAGATGCGCAGAGATCGCATCAACAACTGCATCGAGGAGCTCAAGGCTCTCCTGGGTCCACAGCTCCTCAACCAGCAGCCTGAATCCAAGATGGAGAAAGCCGACATCCTGGAGATGACTGTTTGCCTCCTGAGACGAAAGCTTCAGCCAAGGAGTCTACCCTCCCTTGATGCTGATCACCAGGGATTCTCCATGTGTGCCCGACAGGTTGTTCACTTCCTGTCAAGAAAAGACGTTCAGACACAGTCCCACAGAACAGTGCTGAACCACTTCCAGACCCTGAAGCCATCATCTGATGAGGACGTGCAAGAGTCAGCCCTCCCTCAGCTGAGTATGTTGGACCAAGACAAAATGAGAAAAGAGAGAAGTCCAGCCAGGAGCGCTCCCTGGAGGCCGTGGTAGAACACTACAGATGCCGATACATACTTTTGTTCTGATATTGTCAGTGTTCATGCCTGCAAATGCATGTGATTCATTTTCTTTTCATGAGAAAAGAGTATATATGTTTCCAGATGGAAACAGAACAAGCATTCGCAATTTGAATGTTTAAGGGTTTGTTAATGACTAACTCTGAAGTTACAGAAACTTTGAAACTGCCATATTGGCTCTCTTAACATGGTTATACATGGAACAAACTTAGATATTGTCATTACTATATAATGACTCCTTTATGCTTGATTTTAAAGCTGATCTTTGTTTCCTTTGAAACTCCATTAACATCATGAAAATGTACATGTCTTCAGTGAAGACTCGGAAACCACAAAAATGGTTTCCAATCTTTGAAGCTATAATAGTGTGATAATGTTCATGGTTTCATATGGAAAAAAATCCTGACTTGTCAGTATTATGTCATTGAGACGTGATGATTTTATTGTGCTTAAATTCTGAGCAAAACTTTGTTTCTTACGAAACGTTTTCAACTTCTTGCTTTGGAATGAATTTCCCTCTGTGAGGGAAGAGTATTTGACTTTCTAAGTTCTCAACAATGTGAGAAATATATAACTTTCTTAACATTTAAGAATAGTTCATGTAATCTCCTTTTTCTTGGAGTGTTCTACTTGTGAAATGTATTCATACATAATGGCCACAGCTGGCTTTGGTGTGAATCTGTCAGTGTCTTTTATAAAGACTTGTGTGAGTTTTGCCATGTCCCAGTGGAGACAGGGCTGTCACTGCCGTTAATAACAGTGTTACTGTTCTAATTTCTTAGAACACACTTAATAATATCAAATGTCATAACTGTCTTTTGCACTAAAAAAAATTATCAAATAAAAATAATGACATTTTCTATATATTTTCTGTTGAGTGTCTTATTCCAATTTGTATATCCAGGTAGGGTGTTTTCTTTCAGTCCCAATACAAGAGTTGTTCTGGATCTTTTTTACCATGACAGCCAATATTTGCTCTAGGTGGCAGTTGTCCAGATACTACAGTTATCAATATCTATGTAGGCATTTTCTGTAATTAGTCTGTTTTGAAGAGACTTAAATTATGTCATTGAGAAGTAAAGTAAAATTACATAATATGGCTATACGGCCATATATATTTTCTTTCTTTTTTACACATGTAATTGAAATTGACGGATTGACACCCAAGTTAAGAGTTTAAAAGTTTACTTCCACAAGAATTGAACAGTAATCCAAACAGGGTAGTCCAAAAACACAGAATCCAGGTCAAACACAGCAGGGCAGTTACACAAGCAGACTTTGCCAGATAAACACGAATCCAAGATCAAGGTCAGAAACCAGACACAGTCAAACATCATAGAATCCAGCATGGTAACATTCAACAAAGTCTCACTAGAGATCACAGAACAGGAACATGAACAATGCCTCACAATGAGCCAAGAAACACAGAGTCCTTAAAAGCCTACGCTAACTGTTAAACAGTCTGTAGGTGTGGTATTTAGGTGATGCTAGGCAGGGCTGGAGAGGGCGTGGCTGTCGTGACTGAGAGGGCTGGTTACGCTTAGAACACCGATCGGGTGTTACAGACCATAATAGTCAATGTTAGCTCTAGGTGACGGGGGTCCAGATACTACAATCATCAATGTCTCTGTAGGCATTTTCTGCAATTGATCTTTTCTTAAAGAGACTTGGAAATCTTAAATTACTTAATTGAGCAGTGAAGCAATATTACACAATATGGCAAAACGGATGAATAAAACCAGAGGAATATTTGCATTAAATAAAAAACGAATCTCTCCATACTCTTAAGCATCTTTATTCACTCTGTTTTCATATCAAACATTTTCGGTAATAATATATACCACCTTTTTTTTTAAAGTTTCAACTTAAAGAGTTGCAGGAAAGAAAGTCCACTGCAAATAATCATGTGGGCATCACGGGGTTGGACGATCTTGACTAATGTGATGGTTAATGAGACACACTTTTATTGTTCCTCCATTGAAGTGCAGTGAATGGAGAGAGTGTGGGAAAGTGTGGTGGACTCTCTCACAGACCTCCCATGGGACAATAGACACAGCTGCAGACCAAAGACTTCAGGTATAAGAAAAAGAGTCTGGCTGCCAAACAATAACATTTTTCTTCTTTATGCAACAAACTCCCAAAACTCTCTGAACACAAAATTGACAAAAATAAAATGATACAAAACAAATTACTTCCCACTAAATAATTCACCAATGTTTTCAAAAAGAAAAGTCATTCCTAGTTTCATTGTCAGTCATCAACAACTTCAGTGAAGTAATCTGATAGTTATAAAACTATCCTGACAAAATATTCTACTACATAAACCCTCAGTATTAGGGCCCATTGCACACCAGTTTCCTCCAGATGGATCTAAATGAATAGAGCACACTTCTATAGTTCACAGGGGTCTCCATCAATGGGCAGAGTGTGGGAAAGCTCTGGAGAGGAGAGTCACAGTTCCTGGGTCTTTAGCATCCACAGTCCCAACACAGATTCTACAGATACACAAGGGAATAGGCACGCGTCTCTTTATTTTGCATATGAACACCATGGATAGTAACATGTGTGTGTATGTTCTATACACCATGGTAACATATGATAATATTTTAGAAGCAGGCACTGCTCCACATAACATACCTTTATTCTGTTATGCAGATGGTACTCAACTCTACTTGTCAGTGTTGGTACATTTACAAAGTGTTTAAACTTTATAATTTTAAATGTCATCAGTCTAATTCTTTAGTTTGAGGCATACTCTATGAATGCAATCATAATTTTGATATTATGATTTGTTATTATTATTGTTAATCATAGGTTATTTTTAAATTTAAATTTGTATTTTTAATTGATGCTTTTGTTTTGTATTTTTTTTTCATGTTTTTCTTATGTTTTGTAAGTCGCTTTGGACAAAAGTGTCTGCTACATACCTTAATCATAACCATAACCAAATAATCATTATATACCTATGATGTCATTATGTTTTCATGTCATTCCTTGTGGTGTGGATCATGTCAAAATCTTTATCCTCCAGGAAATGAAAGGCATGATAGCCAGTCAAAGTGTAGAAATGTGTTAAAACCTTCAAATGTTTTGACATGCTGATCAAAGATGATTACATGATTTTCTTCATTTTTTTTTTAAATCACAAGGGGACAGCCAATACAATTGTTTCCCTCCAGATGGTTTGTGATGTCATCCTCTGTTTAGGGCACAACACAGAGCTGATAGCCGTCATTCCTCCACATGGCTGATAACAGAAGCTTTAGTGATGAATAGAGGAATGAGTGTGGGAAACTCAAATGAGCGACTCTACCAGCCACATGACAGAGGATGACATCTGTTACATCTGGAGACCTGAGGGGACGGTCTAAAGAGGAGTCTCCCTCCATTTTGATCAAGGGAATTCAGAGAGAACTTCCAAAGTATTTTCTGATTAAAGCTGATGCTAAAGCACTGATGAAATAAGGAGGTTGGGACATTGACTATATTTACAGTTTCAAAACACTTTTTGATGGAGATAATTTGCAAACACTGTTAATTACTTAAGAATATATATATCAAGTGCCTTGTATTAATATATTCCTTATATGAATCATGTGCTTATGAAAGCAGGAACATGGCTTTTCTGTGTTTCTGCGTGTGTGTAACTAAGATTATTAGGTGCCACTTAGTGTGCATATGTACAAGAGCATGTTTAGACCAGAAGTGATAAGAAGCGACGAACTGTGCTTCTTCCGACCTTGCAAAACTTCCATCCTTGCCTCGGACTTCAGAAATCCACCACGTGGTTTTCCCTGCTGAACGCTCAACTTCTGTCTATATAAACCTTGTGCGATGTGTTTATCATTGCTTCACTTTCAGCCTTGTGCTGGGAGTGAGCCCGATTGCAATTGTTGTTTGTCTAATAAATATACTTATATGCAGCTCCGGAGTCCTGAGGTAACTAGGGTGAATTTTCATCTATCACTTTTATTTCAAACATTTTGTTGCATAACAACCAATGTGAAAACACCACACTTAAAGATGCATATATAATATATAATAATATGATAGAAGAGTGAAATTACTTTCATGAGGAATCAATATCTAGTGTATTTGAACATTGATACAAAAAAGAATTCAAAAGTGTGCCCTGGCTTTTGCATTGATCTCAACATCAGGCAGCAGATTGACTCTCCTCACAGGGTCAGTCCTTTCCCACATCCACACAGTGGGTCTGTGGGTCTCTCTCCATCACCCCCAACCCAGCACCTGTTCAACTGAGGTTTGACCATTGTCCCCCAGCATGTGGCAGCTCCACACTCCTCATTGTCCTCTGCAGCTCAGCCATTGGCTACTGACTGTGAGAAACTCCAACCAGCCCAAGACCCACACATTCATATGGAGATTTGGGAGTATAAATAGAGGAGATGAAGCCAGTGCTTATCAGATTCACTCTACACAGAGAGAACTACTACAGCTACAGCTATGGCTCCTACAATCACTTCCACAGCAGATTACCCAAAGGAACACATGTGTCTAAACCACAAGGTAAATATACTAACTTACCTCTTTCAACTTTATATTTTATTTTCTTATTTAACCTGTCTGTTTAATATGCAAAGAATATATATCTAAATGATTTCTTCTTCTTCTTTGTAGCTGAGAAAACCAATTGTGGAAAAGATGCACAGAGACTGTATCAACAACAGCATCAAACAACCGAAGGTCCACATCCACAGCTCCTCAACTTGCAGCCTGACTCCAAGCTGGAGAATGCCGACATCCTGAAGATAATTGTTTGCCTCCTGAGACAGCATCTTCAGACAGAAAGAACTTCACTCTCTTCTGATGCTGGCAGTCAGGGTTTCTCCAAGTGTGCTCAAGAAGTCCTTCATTTCCTGTCCAGGGTCTCAGGGAAAACACAGACCCATGGAAAGTTGCTGACCCAGTTCCAGACCCTGCAACCACCCAGTGATGACTACAGGAGGGAGAATGCCCAGTGCCAGCTGGGCTCTCCTGTCCAGCATGTCCAGAGTAAAGACAAGAGTCCAGCCAGGAGCGCCCCCAGGAGGCCTTGTTAGAACACAACACAGATGAGACTTTCACGTGATCAAATTGGTCAGAGATGAAAACTCAAGGACATTTCAAAGCGTTCAAACCTGCAAATGCAGGGGATTTATCTTCTTTATATCAAAGAATGTATTTAATTTTAAATTGCAATTTTTTGCAAGGTATTTGTCTTCGGTGAAGACGTATACACAATTCTTTATAAATTGTGAATATACTGGTTTAATGGTAAAACCTCTTTAATGGATCTCCGTTATGATATGAGATCAATTCAAATTTGTATTGAAATGTAATGACTTTATGATTCTTTTGAAAGAAATGGAAAGTCTGCAAGTTATAACAACAAAATGTCTTTTGAGAAGACAGTTTAAATATAATGTCAACAATGCTGACATTATTTTCATGGTGAATATGAGTCCAGCCAGGAGCCCCCCATGGAGGTGCTGGTGGAAAACTACTCAGAAGAGACTTTTACAATTACATGACCACATTGGTCAGAGTTGGAAAACTGAGGATATTTCACATTATTCAAGCCTGCGAAAACAGGGGTTGGATCTTCTTTGCATCAAAGAATATACAGACCTCTTTTGGAAGAAAATAAATGTTGCTAACTTTCCAGCATGTCTTCAATGAATGAAAATTGTGAAATGATTTGTTTCAAATTGAAACTCTCCATTTTTGAATAAGATCAGGTCTGCTGAATATGAACTTTTTTTATGTACTAATTTAGTTTTTATGATTCTGTTTCAAGAAAAGAGAAAAACTGCACGCTATTGTGAGCTGGATATCTTCTGGGGAAGACATTATAAAATCATAAACAATGTTTATATTATTGTCATGGTTTTACATGACTATATTTTCTTATGTTAATCTGTTAATATCATTTCCATGATTTTAAATTTTGTGGCTTGTTTCAGAGTTAGTGTCCTCTAAAATGTCCTTCATTGAAAGATTGATGTTTTTACTAAGATCTCATAAAAGTGAGACATGTTTGACGTTCTTAATATTTAAGAAAAGTAAATGTTATACCTTCCATTTGAAGGAGTATAGCTTCACAAGACTTTTTGAAACACATTGACTGTTTCTGAATACTTTTGTATTTGACCTCTTTGTCCCAATGGAGACTGAGCTGTTTTTGACATTGTGATCCTTGTTCAATTGTTTGAACGAACTTTTCCATTATGGCATAAGTTTTTCATGCCGGAAAATAACAATAAAATATGCAATTCAATATGTCAGTTATGTGTGTCATTCTCTAGAATACAGTTCTGAACTGTTCATTTTATTCTTTAGTATATTATTCCATATCAGTCCAGACAAAATGACTATGAGTATGTGCAAAGATCAGTGTTAATGAAGAGGGAAGTTGGTGTTTTATTAATTGATCATCAGCATTATAGCTAAACTAAGTTAAGAACAGTGTCAAATGGCCAGGCCATGCACTGAGGACCCCACAACATGGTTCCTCTAAAATAGGACTCAGAGGAACCCCTCCAGGAACAAGAACACCAGGCAGAGCCAGGAACGCCTGCAGAAGGTGGCAAAGCTGGAGATGAGTCTCACATGAGGCACAGCACAACATGCAGCTAAAGACAGAGATAAAATTTAGCAGCCTGATGTTCCACTGCAGAAAAAGATGAGCGCAAAATCACTGTGAAGATGGCAATGCCTAGGGCAAGTAAGAAATATTAATAGTTATACATATTTTAAGAAGGAACATCAAAATCCTATGTAATAATGACAATTCATTTTCTCCTTGTCCAGTTTTGACTAAAAATGAATGTCATTCAACTATTTATATTATGCTTAACTCACACAGCTTGACCTTTCAAAGTCTTTCAGTTCTTGAGACCAAGATCTCTGAGTTCAATCACGGTCAGCTGGGCAGCAGGGGGATGAAACCCTTTCAGTGATGTTATGTTCAACTAGAAAATGCATTTCCTGAAGGAAATACCAGTGTATGAAATGCAAAAGTTAAGAAAGGAAGAAGAAAAGAAAGAAGATTGAAAGAAGGAAATAAGAAAGGAAAGAAGAGTAAAAGAAGGAAAGAAAAGTGGAAGAAGGAAAGAAGAAAGGAAAGAAGAGTGAAGAAAGGAAAGAAGAGTGGAAGAAGGAAAGAAGAAAAGAAAGAAGTGGAAGAAGGAAAGAAGAAAGGAAAGAAGAGTGAAAGAGGGAAAGAAGAGTGGAAGAAGGAAAGAAAAAAGGAAAGAAGAGTGGAAGAAGGAAAGAAGAGTGGAAGAAGGAAAGAAGAAAGGAAAGAAGAGTAAAATAAGGAAAGAAGAGTGGAAGAAGGAAAGAAGAAAGGAAAGAAGAGTGAAGAAAGGAAAGAAGAGTGGAAGAAGGAAAGAAGAAAAGAAAGAAGAGTGGAAGAAGGAAAAAGAAAGGAAAGAAGAGTGAAAGAAGGAAAAAAGAGTGGAAGAAGGAAAGAAAAAAGGAAAGAAGAGTGGAAGAAGGAAATAAGAAAGGAAAGAAGAGTGGAAGAAGGAAAGAAGAAAGGAACGAAGAGTGAACAAGAGTGGCTCTGGATAAAGAGATAAAGAGAGAGAGCGAGGAGGGAAAATATTGAAAGAAGGAGAGAAAATGGAGTGGAGCAGAGAGATGGAGTGTGAGAGAAAGTAGACTGAGAGAGATAAAGAGAAGGTGTCTCTTAATATTCCCAGTTATACAGTTGAATGGAGAGGGACAGAGAGAAGAGGAGCCTTGGAACCTTGGCGCAGGTGTCAGTGAAGCACAGGTGCAAGCCAGTTTAATGACCCTATTATGATGTCATAATGGCCCAATGTAAGTCAATGGGAAAATTTGTATTAACTCTCTCACTTCGTATGGATAATCGACACACATCACATGCTTCAGAAAATGTGGGCTAGATCTCAAACTATTTAAGCGAATGTTTAATCTACATACCAATAAAGCCTTTCTAAATGTTAGAATTCAACATATAATCTCTTGATGTAATCCTGACAGCATTCTTCAACATTCTGAATTTCTTCTTGGTTAGATTTGAGGTCTCTTGTTCAACTCATGCCCAGTCAGGATATGTTGCCATCCAAAACTCAAGCGAGGAAATATATTTGAAACATTGACTGAAATTCTGATTTCAAATGAAAACAGTAATCAAGAAATATTTTAGTCAAAGGATATTTTCTGAATTCATAGATTAGTACTAAACAAAACACACTCACGTTATTCACAAGATTCTTTATAAATAGTTACAGTCTGAGGAACAAATTGATAGAGTGTGATCCACAGATCTCTAGCATGTTCAATGGTCACATCTACCACACTATCTTCATGATGCATGAAGCTTTCATACCAACTGTTTCAGTGTTTAACTCACGTATTTAATTGCAATCACGCAAATGTTTGTGTCTATGCATTAACTAACTTCCTTACTTACTCACACGTACTCACTTCCTTACTTACAAATACCTAATTGGGAAGCACAGCCAATGGGGTTCTTTCCCTCCAGATGGTTTGTGATGTCATTCTTTGTTCACAGCACAAGACAGAGAAAACGCCAAAAAGATGTACATTTACATAGAAAACAAGGCCGTCAGCTGAGTTTGGTCCGCCATCTTTGTTTAAAATTTCCAGTTGGCCGGAGGAAGCTGGCGCACAGATTTATGGGTAAAAGGCTTGCACATTTTCGTCAGTCAGGGTTTCCATTTCAGACAACACTAATCAGCAACTGAACGCACTACAGATGTAAGTGCACTGTATTGCAGTGTACTTCGTGAAGTGTTCGGTAATAGACACAGCTCTAGACTGTAATGTAAGACCAAGATCAGTATTGAATTACATAAGTGCTTCTTAAAATAAAATAAAGAACTATTGGTATTAATTCAATTACCCATTAATTTGAATCCACTACAAATACAAGTAACTTCTAGCCTACATAAAATACTTATTTTATTGTGTCACTTATCTCGACCTCTTGTTTAAGTTGTCTCTACTGTGTTCATCAGTGATCACCTGTGCTGTGCACCTGTGCATGCTCAAACCTACATGCATAGCAAGAATCAGCTCCACAAACATGGATTTAGCCTATTAAGGTATACGTCAGGGAACTTTTAAGAGACGGTTCAGGAAACACTCTCTTGGAGAACATAGAACAATGGAACAGAAAACATAGAACAATAGAACAGAAAACATAGAAACATAGAAAAATAAACATCTTTAGTAAGATATTCCTTTCGTGTCTTTTTGGAACACCAAGAGACACCGTAGCTTGGAAATGCACCCTTGGGCAGTAGGGGAATGAAACTTCTTGACTAATGTGATGGTTAATGAGACACACTTGTATTGTTCCTCCATTGAAGAGCAGTGAATGGAGAGAGTGTGGGAAAGTGTGGTGGACTCTCTCACAGACCTCCCATGGGACAATAGACACAGCTGCAGACCAAAGACTTCAGGTATAAGAAAAGAGTCGCTGCCAAACAATAAAAATGTTCTTGTTTATGCAACAAACTCCCAAAACTCTCTGATCACAATGCAGTAAACACAAAATGAACAAAAACAAAATGATACAAAACAAATTACTTCCCACTAAATAATTCACAAATATTTTCAAAACAAAAAAGCATTCCTAGTTTCTTTCTTAGTCTTACCCAGCCATCAACAACTTCAGTGAAGTAATCGGATTGTCTGTACATTTATAAAACTCTTTCCTGACAAAATATTCTACTACATAAACCCTCAGTATTAGGGCCCATTGCACGCCAGTTTCCTCCAGATGGATCAAATTCAAAAGGGCACACTTCTATTGTTTACAAGGGTCTCCATCAATGGGCAGAGTGTGGGAAAGCTCTGGAGAGGAGAGTCTCAGTTCCTGGGTCATTGTCATCCACAGTGCCAACACAGATTCCACAGATACACAAGGGAATAGGCACGCGTCTCTTCATTTTGCATTTGAACACGATGGATAGTAACATGTATGTGTATGTTCTATACTCCATGGTATCATATGATAATATTTTAGAAGCAGGCACTGCTCCACACAACATACCTTTATTCTGTTATGCGGATGATACTCAACTCTACTTGTCAGTGTTGGTACATTTACAAAGTGTTTATCATTTTAAACGTCATCTGTCTAATTCTTAAGTTTGAGGCATACTTTATAAATGTAATAATACTAGTTTTGATATTTGGAATTGTTATTGTAATTATTATTATTATTATTATTATTCATTGGTTATTATTACATTTAAATTTGTATTTTCAATTCATGCCTTTGTTTTGTGTTTTGTAAGTCGCTTTGGACAAAAATGTTTGCTACATACCTTAATCATAACCATAACCAAATAATCATTATATACCTATGATGTCATTATGTTTTCATGTCATTCCTTGTGGTGTGGATCATGTCAAAATCTTTATCCTCCAGGAAATGAAAGGCATGATAGTCAGTCAAAATGTAGGACTGTGTTAAAACCTTCAAATGTTTTGACATGCTGATCAAAGATGATAAAAAAAAATGAAGAAAATCATGTAATCACATGGGGACAGCCAATACAATTGTTTCCCTCCAGATGGTTTGTGATGTCATCCTCTGTTTAAGGCACAACACAGAGCTGATAGCTCTATAGAATGGCATTGTTGAGCAAGTAAATGTTGAAAAAATAAATACAAAATATATTTTTTCCATTAAAACATTAATTAAAACCTTCCAATGTCTTTGCTTGCTTTTCAAAAATTATCTTTTCTAATTTGTTTTCCTTATTTTTGCTTTTACATTGTCTAATCACAAGGGGACAGCCAATAAAATGGTTTCCCTCCAGATGGTTTGTGATGTCATCCTCTGTTTAGGGCACAACACAGAGCTGATAGCCGTCATTCCTCCACATGGCTGATAACAGAAGCTTTAGTGATGAATAGAGGAATGAGTGTGGGAAACTCAAATGAGCGACTCTACCAGCCACATGACAGAGGATGACATCTGTTACATCTGGAGACCTGAGGGGACGGTCTAAAGAGGAGTCTCCCTCCATTTTGATCAAGGGAATTCAGAGAGAACTTCCAAAGTATTTTCTGATTAAAGCTGATGCTAAAGCACTGATGAAATAAGGAGGTTGGGACATTGACTATATTTACAGTTTCAAAACACTTTTATTTCAAACATTTTGTTTCATAACAGCCAATGTGAAAACGCCACACTTAAAGATGCATATATAATATATAATAATATGATAGAAGAGTGAAATCACTTTCATGAGGAATCAATATCTAGTGTATTTGAACATTGATACAAAAAAAAATTCAAAAGTGTGCCCTGGCTTTTGCATTGATCTCAACATCAGGCAGCAGATTGACTCTCCTCACAGGGTCAGTCCTTTCCCACATCCACACAGTGGGTCTGTGGGTCTCTCTCCATCACCCCCAACCCAGCACCTGTTCAACTGAGGTTTGACCATTGTCCCCCAGCAGTGGGAGAATCCAGCATGTGTCAGCTCCACACTCCTCATTGTCCTCTGCAGCTCAGCCATTGGCTACTGACTGTGAGAAACTCCAACCAGCCCAAGACCCACACATTCATATGGAGATTTGGGAGTATAAATAGAGGAGATGAAGCCAGTGCTGATCAGATTCACTCTACACAGAGAGAACTACTACAGCTACAGCTATGGCTTCTACAATCACTTCCACAGCAGATTACCCAAAGGAACACCTGAGTCTAAACCACAAGGTGAATATTGGAACCTTACCTGTCTCGAACTTGGTGTTAACTTTCTCTGTCAACCTGATATTTTAATAGCTAACGAACAAATATATTAATGATGTCCTCTTCATCTTTATAGCAGAGAAAGCCAGCTGTCGAGAAGATGCACAGAGATCGCATCAACAACTGCATCGAGGAGCTCAAAGCTCTCCTGGGTTCACAGCTCCTCAACTTGCAGCCTGACTCCAAGCTGGAGAAAGCCGACATCCTGAAGATAATTGTTTGCCTCCTGAGATAGCGTCTTCAGACAGAAAGAACTTCACTCTCCTCTGATGCTGGCAGTCAGGGTTTCTCCAAGTGTGCTCAAGAAGTCCTTCACTTCCTGTCCAGGGACTCAGGGAAAACACAGACCCATGGAATGTTGCTGACCCAGTTCCAGACCCTGCAACCACCCAGTAATGACTACAGGAGGGAGAGTGCCCAGTGCCAGCTGGGCTCTCCTGTCCAGCATGTCCAGAGTAAAGACAAGAGTCCAGCCAGGAGCGCCCCCTGGAGGCCTTGGTAGAACACAACACAGATGAGACTTTCACGTGATCAAATTGGTCAGAGATGAAAACTCAAGGACATTTCAAAGCGTTCAAACCTGCAAATGCAGGGGATTTATCTTCTTTACATCAAAGAATGTATTTAATTCTAAATTGCAATTTTTTGCAAGGTATTTGTCTTCTGTGAAGACATATACACAATTCTTTATAAATTGTGAATATACTGGTTTAATGGTAAAACATCTTTAATGGATATCCGTTATAATATGAGATCAATTCAAATTTTTATTGAAATGTAATGACTTTATGATTCTTTTGAAAGAAATGGAAAGTCTGCAAGTTATAACAACAAAATGTCTTTTGAGAAGACAGTTTAAATATAATGTCAACAATGCTGACATTATTTTCATGGTGAATATGAGTCCAGCCAGGAGCCCCCCATGGAGGCGCTGGTGGAAAACTACTCAGAAGAGACTTTTACAATTACATGACCACATTGGTCAGAGTTGGAAAACTGAGGACATTTCACATTATTCAAGCCTGCGAAAACAGGGGTTGGATCTTCTTTGCATCAAAGAATATACAGACGTCTTTTGGAAGA
Source organism: Clupea harengus (assembly GCF_900700415.2). Classification (NCBI taxonomy): domain Eukaryota; kingdom Metazoa; phylum Chordata; class Actinopteri; order Clupeiformes; family Clupeidae; genus Clupea; species Clupea harengus. The sequence continues at coordinate 4,072,309 of NC_045156.1, forward strand.
AAACATATGTTGCTAACTTTTCCAGCATGTCTTCAATGAATGAAAATTGTGAAATTATTTGTTACAAATTGAAACTTCTATAATGGATTTCTATTGTTCAACAAGATCAGGTCAACTGAATATAAAAAAAAAAACATTTTTAATGTACTAATTTAGTTTTCATGATTCTGTTTCAAGAAAAGAGAAAAACTGCAAGCCATTGTAAGATGGATATCTTCTGGGAAGACATTTTAAAATCATAAACAATGTTTATATTATTGTCATGGTTTTACATGACTATATTTTCTTATGTTAATCTGTTAATATCATTTCCATGAAATGAAATTTTGTGTTGTTAATTTCAAGGCTTGTTTCAGAGTTTGTTTTCTCTAAATGTCCTTCATTGAAAGATTGGTGTTTTTACTAAGATCTCATAAAAATGAGACATGTTTGACTTTCTTAATATTTAAGAAAAGTAAATGTTACCTTCCATTTGAAGGAGTATAGCTTCACAAGACTTTTTGAAACACATTGACTGTTTCTGAATACTTTTGTATTTGACCTCTTTGTCCCAATGGAGACTGAGCTGTTTTTGACATTGTGATCCTTGTTCAATTGTTTGAACGAACTTTTCCATTATGGCATAAGTTTTTCATGCCAGAAAATCACAATAAAATATGCAATTCAATATGTCAGTTATGTGTGTCATTCTCTAGAATACAGTTCTGAACTGTTCATTTTATTCTTTAGTATATTATTCCATATCAGTCCAGACAAAATGACTATGAGTATGTGCAAAGATCAGTGTTAATGAAGAGGGAAGTTGGTGTTTTATTAATTGATCATCAGCATTACAGCTAAACTAAGTTAAGAACAGTGTCAAATGGCCAGGCCATGCACTGAGGACCCCACAACATGGTTCCTCTAAAATAGGACTCAGAGGAACCCCTCCAGGAACAAGAACACCAGGCAGAGCCAGGAACGCCTGCAGAAGGTGGCAAAGCTGGAGATGAGTCTCACATGAGGCACAGCACAACATGCAGCTAAAGACAGAGAGAAAACTTAGCAGCCTGATGTCCCCCTGCAGATAAATATGATCACGTAAAGTAAAAACACTGTGAAGATGGCAATGCGTAGGGCGAGTATGAAATATTTTGCAGTTTTGCCTAAGAATTGATGTGTCATTCAACTATTTATATTACGCTTAGCTCACAAAGCTTGATCTTTAAAAGCTTTTCAGTTCTTGAGACCAAGATCTCTGAGTTCAATCACAGTCAGCTGGGGAGCAGGGGGATGAAACCCTTTCAGTAATTGAAATCACGTATTTAACTGCAATCATGCAAATGTACAAGTCTATGCATTAACTAACTTCCTTACTTACTTCCTTACTTACAAATACCTAATTGTGAAGCACAGCCAATGGGGTTCTTTCCCTCCAGATGGTTTGTGATGTCATTCTTTGTTCCCAACATAAGACAGAGCTGGCCTGTCACTGCTAGACATGAGCACGTTTTGGAGGAGCTTTTGTAGTTGACCCAAACACTCATAAAAACAGAGGAGACATCAACTAAGAGGGGTCATACTGAAGAGGATTTTCCCCTCCATTTTCAGAATGGTGAAATTAAGCAGCACATTCATAAATATGAATCAATGATCCTAAAATGTTTTTGGATGGCTTCATAACGATCTGAATAAAAGACTCTCAAAGTTTATACAGTGTTGAGGAGAGTGTGCTATGTCAGCATCATTGAACCCAACATCAGGCAGCAGATTAACTCTCCTCACAGGGTCAGTCCTTTCCCACATCCACACAGTGGGTCTGTGGGTCTCTCTCCATCACCCCCAACCCAACACCTGTTCCCCTAGGGATTATTTTGTGGAGGGGGATTTCAGTTTGTTTTCACTACTGTGTTTCCCTGAGCATCCTTAATTAAAGTCTATCTTCTCTAAGACATACTTTTGTAAGGTTGGTCTGAACCACTCTTAGCTATCCCAGTTTCAATAGTTTTAGAGTCTGAAAAAGTTTTGTCTGTCTCTGAAAGGACGCATACACTGTGATGTAAGACCAAGATCAGTATTGAATTACATGAGTGTTTCTTAAAATAAAATGAAAAACAATTGGTATGAAATGAATTACCCATTCATTTCAATCCTTTACACAAATCTATAAGTAACTTTTAGCCTACACTTATTTCATTGTGTCACTTATCTTGACCTCTGGTTTAGGTTGTCTCTGATGTCTGTGTTCATCAGTGATCACCTGTGCTGTGCACCTGTGCGTGCTCAAACCTAGGTGCATGGCAATAATCAGCTCCACAAACATGGATTCAGCCTCTTAAGGTATACGTCAGGGAACTCTTAAGAGGTGGTTCAGGAAACACTCTCTTAGAAAACATAGAACAACAGAAGAAAAAAAACATAGAACAGTAGAACAGAAAACAGAAAAACATAGAAACATAGAAAAATAAACATCTTTAGTAAGATATTCCTTTTATGTCTTTAGGGAACGCTAAGAGACACCATAGTTGGGAAATGCACCACTGGGCAGTAGGAGAATGAAACTTCTTGACTAATGTGATGGTTAATGAGACACACTTGTATTGTTCCTCCATTGAAGAGCAGTGAATGGAGAGAGTGTGGGAAAGTGTGGTGGACTCTCTCACAGACCTCCCATTGGACAATAGACACAGATGCAGACCAAAGACTTCAGGTATAAGAAAAGAGTATGGCTGTCAAACAATAAAAAATTTCTTCTTCATGCGACAAACTCCAAAAACTCTCTGATCACAATGCAGTAAACACAAAATTAACAAAAACGAAATGATACAAAACGAATTACTTCCAACTAAATGATTCACCAACATTTTCAAAAAGAAAAAGCATTCCTAGTTTTATTTCAGTCTTACCCTGCCATCAACAACTTCAGTGAAGTAATCTGATAGTCTGTACATTTATAAAACTCTATTCTGATAAAATATTCTACTACATAAACCCTCAGTATTAGGGCCCATTGCACACCAGTTTCCTCCAGATGGATCTAAATGAATAGAGCACACTTCTATAGTTCACAGGGGTCTCCATCAATGGGCAGAGTGTGGGAAAGCTCTGGAGAGGAGAGTCACAGTTCCTGGGTCATTGTCATCCACAGTCCCAATGCAGATTCCACAGATACACAAGGGAATAGGCACGCGTCTCTTTATTTTGTATATGAACATGATGCTAATACATAGAGCAATGGATGTATGTTATATACTCGATGGTAACATATGATAATATTTTAGAAGCAGGCAATGCTCCACACAACATACCTTTATTCTGTTATGCGGATGATACTCAACTATACTTGTCAGTCTTGGTACATTTACAAAGTGTTCATCATTTTAAACGTCATCTGTCTAATTCTTTACTTTGAGGCATACTTTATAAATGTAATACTAGTTATGATATTTGGAGTTGTTATTGTAATTATTATTATTATTATTATTATTATTATTATTATTCATTGGTTATTTTTAAATTAAAATTTCTATTTTCAATTGACGCCTTTGTTTTGTGTTTTGTCATGTTTTTCTAATGTTTTGTAAGTCGCTCTGGACAAAAATGTCTGCTACATACCTTAACCATAACCATAACCAAATAATCATTATATACCTATGATGTAATTATGTTTTCATGTAATTCCTTGTGGTGTGGATCATGTCAAAATCTTTATCCTCCAGGAAATGAAAGGCATGATAGTCAGTCAAAATGTAGAAATGTTTTAAAAACTTCAAATGTTTTGACATGCTGATCAAAGATGATTACATGATTTTCTTAAACAATTTTAATCACATGAGGACAGCCAATAAAATTGTTTCCCTGCAGATAGTTTGTGACATCATCCTCTGTTTAAGGCGCAACACAGAGCTGATAGAATATGAATATATTTTTTTATTAAAACCTTCCAATGTCTTTGCGTGCTTTTCAAAGATTATCTTTTCTAATTTGGTTTCCTCATTTTTGCTTTTACATTGTCTAATCACAAGGGGACGGCCAATAAAATGGTTTCCCTCCAGATGGTTTGTGATGTCATCCTCTGTTTAGGGCACAACACAGAGCTGATAGCCGTCATTCCTCCACATGGCTGATTACAGAAGCTTTAGTGATGAATAGAGGAATGAGTGTGGGAAACTCAAATGAGCGACTCTACCAGCCACATGACAGAGGATGACATCTGTTACATCTGGAGACCTGAGGGGACGGTCTAAAGAGGAGTCTCCCTCCATTTTGATCAAGGGAATTCAGAGAGAACTTCCAAAGTATTTTCTGATTAAAGCTGATGCTAAAGCACTGATGAAATAAGGAGGTTGGGACATTGACTATATTTACAGTTTCAAAACACTTTTATTTCAAACATTTTGCATAACAACCAATGTGAAAACACCACACTTAAAGATGCATATATAATATATAATAATATGATAGAAGAGTGAAATCACTTTCATGAGGAATCAATATCTAGTGTATTTGAACATTGATACAAAAAAAATTTCAAAAGTGTGCCCTGGCTTTTGCATTGATCTCAACATCAGGCAGCAGATTGACTCTCCTCACAGGGTCAGTCCTTTCCCACATCCACACAGTGGGTCTGTGGGTCTCTCTCCATCACCCCCAACCCAGCACCTGTTCAACTGAGGTTTAACCTCCCCCCCCCCCCCCCAGCAGTGGGAGAATCCAGCATGTGTCAGCTCCACACTCCTCATTGTCCTCTGCAGCTCAGCCATTGGCTACTGACTGTGAGAAACTCCAACCAGCCCAAGACCCACACATTCATATGGAGATTTGGGAGTATAAATAGAGGAGATGAAGCCAGTGCTGATCAGATTCACTCTACACAGAGAGAACTACTACAGCTACAGCTATGGCTTCTACAATCACTTCCACAGCAGATTACCCAAAGGAACACCTGAGTCTAAACCACAAGGTGAATATTGGAACCTTACCTGTCTCGAACTTGGTGTTAACTTTCTCTGTCAACCTGATATTTTAATAGCTAACGAACAAATATATTAATGATGTCCTCTTCATCTTTATAGCAGAGAAAGCCAGCTGTCGAGAAGATGCACAGAGATCGCATCAACAACTGCATCGAGGAGCTCAAAGCTCTCCTGGGTTCACAGCTCCTCAACTTGCAGCCTGACTCCAAGCTGGAGAAAGCCGACATCCTGAAGATAATTGTTTGCCTCCTGAGACAGCGTCTTCAGACAGAAAGAACTTCACTCTCCTCTGATGCTGGCAGTCAGGGTTTCTCCAAGTGTGCTCAAGAAGTCCTTCACTTCCTGTCCAGGGACTCAGGGAAAACACAGACCCATGGAATGTTGCTGACCCAGTTCCAGACCCTGCAACCACCCAGTAATGACTACAGGAGGGAGAGTGCCCAGTGCCAGCTGGGCTCTCCTGTCCAGCATGTCCAGAGAAAAGACAAGAGTCCAGCCAGGAGCGCCCCCTGGAGGCCTTGGTAGAACACAACACAGATGAGACTTTCACGTGATCAAATTGGTCAGAGATGAAAACTCAAGGACATTTCAAAGCGTTCAAACCTGCAAATGCAGGGGATTTATCTTCTTTACATCAAAGAATGTATTTAATTCTAAATTGCAATTTTTTGCAAGGTATTTGTCTTCTGTGAAGACATATACACAATTCTTTATAAATTGTGAATATACTGGTTTAATGGTAAAACATCTTTAATGGATATCCGTTATGATATGAGATCAATTCAAATTTTTATTGAAATGTAATGACTTTATGATTCTTTTGAAAGAAATGGAAAGTCTGCAAGTTATAACAACAAAATGTCTTTTGAGAAGACAGTTTAAATATAATGTCAACAATGCTGACATTATTTTCATGGTGAATATGAGTCCAGCCAGGAGCCCACCATGGAGGCGCTGGTGGAAAACTACTCAGAAGAGACTTTTACAATTACATGATCACATTGGTCAGAGTTGGAAAACTGAGGACATTTCACATTATTCAAGCCTGCGAAAACAGGGGTTGGGACGTCTTTTGGAAGAAAACATATGTTGCTAACTTTTCCAGCATGTCTTCAATGAATGAAAATTGTGAAATTATTTGTTACAAATTGAAACTTCTATAATGGATTTCTATTGTTCAACAAGATCAGGTCAACTGAATATAAAAAAAAAAAACATTTTTAATGTACTAATTTAGTTTTCATGATTCTGTTTCAAGAAAAGAGAAAAACTGCAAGCCATTGTAAGATGGATATCTTCTGGGAAGACATTTTAAAATCATAAACAATGTTTATATTATTGTCATGGTTTTACATGACTATATTTTCTTATGTTAATCTGTTAATATCATTTCCATGAAATGAAATTTTGTGTTGTTAATTTCAAGGCTTGTTTCAGAGTTTGTTTTCTCTAAATGTCCTTCATTGAAAGATTGGTGTTTTTACTAAGATCTCATAAAAATGAGACATGTTTGACTTTCTTAATATTTAAGAAAAGTAAATGTTACCTTCCATTTGAAGGAGTATAGCTTCACAAGACTTTTTGAAACACATTGACTGTTTCTGAATACTTTTGTATTTGACCTCTTTGTCCCAATGGAGACTGAGCTGTTTTTGACATTGTGATCCTTGTTCAATTGTTTGAACGAACTTTTCCATTATGGCATAAGTTTTTCATGCCAGAAAATCACAATAAAATATGCAATTCAATATGTCAGTTATGTGTGTCATTCTCTAGAATACAGTTCTGAACTGTTCATTTTATTCTTTAGTATATTATTCCATATCAGTCCAGACAAAATGACTATGAGTATGTGCAAAGATCAGTGTTAATGAAGAGGGAAGTTGGTGTTTTATTAATTGATCATCAGCATTACAGCTAAACTAAGTTAAGAACAGTGTCAAATGGCCAGGCCATGCACTGAGGACCCCACAACATGGTTCCTCTAAAATAGGACTCAGAGGAACCCCTCCAGGAACAAGAACACCAGGCAGAGCCAGGAACGCCTGCAGAAGGTGGCAAAGCTGGAGATGAGTCTCACATGAGGCACAGCACAACATGCAGCTAAAGACAGAGAGAAAACTTAGCAGCCTGATGTCCCCCTGCAGATAAATATGATCACGTAAACTAAAAACACTGTGAAGATGGCAATGCCTAGGGCGAGTATGAAATATTCTGCAGTTTTGCCTAAGAATTGATGTGTCATTCAACTATTTATATTACGCTTAGCTCACAAAGCTTGATCTTTAAAAGCCTTTCAGTTCTTGAGACCAAGATCTCTGAGTTCAATCACAGTCAGCTGGGGAGCAGGGGGATGAAACCCTTTCAGTAATTGAAATCACGTATTTAACTGCAATCATGCAAATGTACAAGTCTATGCATTAACTAACTTCCTTACTTACTTCCTTACTTACAAATACCTAATTGTGAAGCACAGCCAATGGGGTTCTTTCCCTCCAGATGGTTTGTGATGTCATTCTTTGTTCCCAACATAAGACAGAGCTGGCCTGTCACTGCTAGACATGAGCACGTTTTGGAGGAGCTTTTGTAGTTGACCCAAACACTCATAAAAACAGAGGAGACATCAACTAAGAGGGGTCATACTGAAGAGGATTTTCCCCTCCATTTTCAGAATGGTGAAATTAAGCAGCACATTCATAAATATGAATCAATGATCCTAAAATGTTTTTGGATGGCTTCATAACGATCTGAATAAAAGACTCTCAAAGTTTATACAGTGTTGAGGAGAGTGTGCTATGTCAGCATCATTGAACCCAACATCAGGCAGCAGATTAACTCTCCTCACAGGGTCAGTCCTTTCCCACATCCACACAGTGGGTCTGTGGGTCTCTCTCCATCACCCCCAACCCAACACCTGTTCCCCTAGGGATTATTTTGTGGAGGGGGATTTCAGTTTGTTTTCACTACTGTGTTTCCCTGAGCATCCTTAATTAAAGTCTATCTTCTCTAAGACATACTTTTGTAAGGTTGGTCTGAACCACTCTTAGCTATCCCAGTTTCAATAGTTTTAGAGTCTGAAAAAGTTTTGTCTGTCTCTGAAAGGACGCATACACTGTGATGTAAGACCAAGATCAGTATTGAATTACATGAGTGTTTCTTAAAATAAAATGAAAAACAATTGGTATGAAATGAATTACCCATTCATTTCAATCCTTTACACAAATCTATAAGTAACTTTTAGCCTACACTTATTTCATTGTGTCACTTATCTTGACCTCTGGTTTAGGTTGTCTCTGATGTCTGTGTTCATCAGTGATCACCTGTGCTGTGCACCTGTGCGTGCTCAAACCTAGGTGCATGGCAATAATCAGCTCCACAAACATGGATTCAGCCTCTTAAGGTATACGTCAGGGAACTCTTAAGAGGTGGTTCAGGAAACACTCTCTTAGAAAACATAGAACAACAGAAGAAAAAAAACATAGAACAGTAGAACAGAAAACAGAAAAACATAGAAACATAGAAAAATAAACATCTTTAGTAAGATATTCCTTTTATGTCTTTAGGGAACGCTAAGAGACACCATAGTTGGGAAATGCACCACTGGGCAGTAGGAGAATGAAACTTCTTGACTAATGTGATGGTTAATGAGACACACTTGTATTGTTCCTCCATTGAAGAGCAGTGAATGGAGAGAGTGTGGGAAAGTGTGGTGGACTCTCTCACAGACCTCCCATTGGACAATAGACACAGATGCAGACCAAAGACTTCAGGTATAAGAAAAGAGTATGGCTGTCAAACAATAAAAAATTTCTTCTTCATGCGACAAACTCCAAAAACTCTCTGATCACAATGCAGTAAACACAAAATTAACAAAAACGAAATGATACAAAACGAATTACTTCCAACTAAATGATTCACCAACATTTTCAAAAAGAAAAAGCATTCCTAGTTTTATTTCAGTCTTACCCTGCCATCAACAACTTCAGTGAAGTAATCTGATAGTCTGTACATTTATAAAACTCTATTCTGATAAAATATTCTACTACATAAACCCTCAGTATTAGGGCCCATTGCACACCAGTTTCCTCCAGATGGATCTAAATGAATAGAGCACACTTCTATAGTTCACAGGGGTCTCCATCAATGGGCAGAGTGTGGGAAAGCTCTGGAGAGGAGAGTCACAGTTCCTGGGTCATTGTCATCCACAGTCCCAATGCAGATTCCACAGATACACAAGGGAATAGGCACGCGTCTCTTTATTTTGTATATGAACATGATGCTAATACATAGAGCAATGGATGTATGTTATATACTCGATGGTAACATATGATAATATTTTAGAAGCAGGCAATGCTCCACACAACATACCTTTATTCTGTTATGCGGATGATACTCAACTATACTTGTCAGTCTTGGTACATTTACAAAGTGTTCATCATTTTAAACGTCATCTGTCTAATTCTTTACTTTGAGGCATACTTTATAAATGTAATACTAGTTATGATATTTGGAGTTGTTATTGTAATTATTATTATTATTATTATTATTATTATTCATTGGTTATTTTTAAATTAAAATTTCTATTTTCAATTGACGCCTTTGTTTTGTGTTTTGTCATGTTTTTCTAATGTTTTGTAAGTCGCTCTGGACAAAAATGTCTGCTACATACCTTAACCATAACCATAACCAAATAATCATTATATACCTATGATGTAATTATGTTTTCATGTAATTCCTTGTGGTGTGGATCATGTCAAAATCTTTATCCTCCAGGAAATGAAAGGCATGATAGTCAGTCAAAATGTAGAAATGTTTTAAAAACTTCAAATGTTTTGACATGCTGATCAAAGATGATTACATGATTTTCTTAAACAATTTTAATCACATGAGGACAGCCAATAAAATTGTTTCCCTGCAGATAGTTTGTGACATCATCCTCTGTTTAAGGCGCAACACAGAGCTGATAGAATATGAATATATATTTTTTATTAAAACCTTCCAATGTCTTTGCGTGCTTTTCAAAGATTATCTTTTCTAATTTGGTTTCCTCATTTTTGCTTTTACATTGTCTAATCACAAGGGGACAGCCAATAAAATGGTTTCCCTCCAGATGGTTTGTGATGTCATCCTCTGTTTAGGGCACAACACAGAGCTGATAGCCGTCATTCCTCCACATGGCTGATAACAGAAGCTTTAGTGATGAATAGAGGAATGAGTGTGGGAAACTCAAATGAGCGACTCTACCAGCCACATGACAGAGGATGACATCTGTTACATCTGGAGACCTGAGGGGACGGTCTAAAGAGGAGTCTCCCTCCATTTTGATCAAGGGAATTCAGAGAGAACTTCCAAAGTATTTTCTGATTAAAGCTGATGCTAAAGCACTGATGAAATAAGGAGGTTGGGACATTGACTATATTTACAGTTTCAAAACACTTTTATTTCAAACATTTTGCATAACAACCAATGTGAAAACACCACACTTAAAGATGCATATATAATATATAATAATATGATAGAAGAGTGAAATCACTTTCATGAGGAATCAATATCTAGTGTATTTGAACATTGATACAAAAAAAATTTCAAAAGTGTGCCCTGGCTTTTGCATTGATCTCAACATCAGGCAGCAGATTGACTCTCCTCACAGGGTCAGTCCTTTCCCACATCCACACAGTGGGTCTGTGGGTCTCTCTCCATCACCCCCAACCCAGCACCTGTTCAACTGAGGTTTGACCATTGTCCCCCAGCATGTGGCAGCTCCACACTCCTCATTGTCCTCTGCAGCTCAGCCATTGGCTACTGACTGTGAGAAACTCCAACCAGCCCAAGACCCACACATTCATATGGAGATTTGGGAGTATAAATAGAGGAGATGAAGCCAGTGCTGATCAGATTCACTCTACACAGAGAGAACTACTACAGCTACAGCTATGGCTCCTACAATCACTTCCACAGCAGATTACCCAAAGGACACCTGAATCTAAACCACAAGGTAAATATACTAACTTACCTCTTTCAACTTTATATTTTCTTTTCTTATTTAACCTGTCTGTTTAATATGCAAAGAATATATATCTAAATGATTTCTTCTTCTTCTTTGTAGCTGAGAAAACCAATTGTGGAAAAGATGCACAGAGACTGTATCAACAACAGCATCAAACAACCGAAGGTCCACTGGTCCACAGCTCCTCAACTTGCAGCCTGACTCCAAGCTGGAGAAAGCCGACATCCTGAAGATAATTGTTTGCCTCCTGAGACAGCATCTTCAGACAGAAAGAACTTCACTCTCCTCTGATGCTGGCAGTCAGGGTTTCTCCAAGTGTGCTCAAGAAGTCCTTCACTTCCTGTCCAGGGACTCGGGGAAAACACAGACCCATGGAAAGTTGCTGACCCAGTTCCAGACCCTGCAACCACCCAGTGATGACTACAGGAGGGAGAGTGCCCAGTGCCAGCTGGGCTCTCCTGTCCAGCATGTCCAGAGTAAAGACAAGAGTCCAGCCAGGAGCGCCCCCTGGAGGCCTTGCTAGAACACACCACAGATGAGACTTTCACGTGATCAAATTGGTCAGAGTGGAAAACTCAACGACATTTCAAAGCGTTCAAACCTGCAAATGCAGGGGATTTATCTTCTTTACATCAAAGAATGTATTTAATTCTGTTGCAAGAAAAAGATATTGCAATTTTTTGCAAGGTATTTGTCTTCTGTGAAGATATACACAATTCTTTATAAATTGTGAATGTACTGGTTTACTGGTAAAACCTCTTTAATGGATCTCTGTTATTATATGAGATCAGTTCTCATTTTTATTGAAATGTAATGACTTTATGATTCTTTTGAAAGAAATGGAAAATCTGCAAGTTATAACAACAAAATGTCTTTTGAGAAGACAGTTTAAATATAATGTCAACAATGCTGACATTATTTTCATGGTGAATATGAGTCCAGCCAGGAGCCCCCCATGGAGGCGCTGGTGGAAAACTACTCAGAAGAGACTTTTACAATTACATGACCACATTGGTCAGAGTTGGAGAACTGAGGACATTTCACATTATTCAAGCCTGCGAAAACAGGGGTTGGATCTTCTTTGCATCAAAGAATATACAGACGTCTTTTGGAAGAAAACAAATGTTGCTAACTTTTCCAGCATTTCTTCAATGAATGAAAATTGTGAAATAATTTGTTTCAAATTGAAACTTCCATAATAGATTTCTATTGTTCAACAAGATCAGGTCTACTGAATATAAAAAAAATAATTGAATGTACTGTTTTCATTTTTATGATTCTGTTTAAAGAAAAGAAAAAACTGCAAGCCATTGTAAGATGGATATCTTCTGGGAAGACATTTTAAAATCATAAACAATGTTTATATTATTGTCATGGTTTTACATGACTATATTTTCTCATGTTAATCTGTTAATATCATTTCCATGAAATGAAATGTTGTGTTGTTAATTTCAAGGCTTGTTTCAGATGTTGTTTCCACTAAAATATCCTTCATTGAAGGATTGGTGTTTTTACTAAGATCTCATAAAAGTGAGACATGTTTGACTTTCTTAATATTTAAGAAAAGTAAAGGTTACCTTCCATTTGAAGGAGTATAGCTTCACAAGACTTTTTGAAACACATTGACTGTTTCTGAATAATTTTGTATTTGACCTCTTTGTCCCAATGGAGACTGAGCTGTGTTTGACCTTGTGATCCTTGTTCAAATGTTTGAACATGCTTTTTCATTATGGCATAAGTTTTTCATGCCAGAAAATCACAATAAAATATGCAATTCAATATGTCAGTTATGTGTGTCATTCTCTAGAATACAGTTCTGTACTGTTCATTTCATTCTCTAGTATATTTTTCCATATCAGTCCAGACACAATGACTATGAGTATCTGCAAAGATCCGTGTTAATGAAGAGGGAAGTTGGTGTTTTATTAATTGATCATCAGCATTATAGCTAAACTAAGTTAAGAACAGTGTGAAATGGCCAGGCCATGCACTGAGGACCCCACAACATGGTTCCTCTAAAATAGGACTCAGAGGAACCCCTCCAGGAACAAGAACACCAGGCAGAGCCAGGAACGCCTGCAGAAGGTGGCAAAGCTGGAGATGAGTCTCACATGAGGCACAGCACAACATGCAGCTAAAGACAGAGAGAAAATTTAGCAGCCTGATGTTCCACTGCAGAAAAAGATGAGCGCAAAATCACTGTGAAGATGGCAATGCCTAGGGCAAGTAAGAAATATTAATAGTTATACATATTTTAAGAAGGAACATCAAAATCCTATGTAATAATGACAATTCATTTTCTCCTTGTCCAGTTTTGACTAAAAATGAATGTCATTCAACTATTTATATTATGCTTAACTCACACAGCTTGACCTTTCAAAGTCTTTCAGTTCTTGAGACCAAGATCTCTGAGTTCAATCACGGTCAGCTGGGCAGCAGGGGGATGAAACCCTTTCAGTGATGTTATGTTCAACTAGAAAATGCATTTCCTGAAGGAAATACCAGTGTATGAAATGCAAAAGTTAAGAAAGGAAGAAGAAAAGAAAGAAGAGTGAAAGAAGGAAATAAGAAAGGAAAGAAGAGTAAAAGAAGGAAAGAAAAGTGGAAGAAGGAAAGAAGAAAGGAAAGAAGAGTGAAGAAAGGAAAGAAGAGTGGAAGAAGGAAAGAAGAAAAGAAAGAAGTGGAAGAAGGAAAGAAGAAAGGAAAGAAGAGTGAAAGAAGGAAAGAAGAGTGGAAGAAGGAAAGAAAAAAGGAAAGAAGAGTGGAAGAAGGAAAGAAGAGTGGAAGAAGGAAAGAAGAGTAAAATAAGGAAAGAAGAGTGGAAGAAGGAAAGAAGAAAGGAAAGAAGAGTGAAGAAAGGAAAGAAGAGTGGAAGAAGGAAAGAAGAAAAGAAAGAAGAGTGGAAGAAGGAAAGAAGAAAGGAAAGAAGAGTGAAAGAAGGAAAAAAGAGTGGAAGAAGGAAAGAAAAAAGGAAAGAAGAGTGGAAGAAGGAAATAAGAAAGGAAAGAAGAGTGGAAGAAGGAAAGAAGAAAGGAACGAAGAGTGAACAAGAGTGGCTCTGGATAAAGAGATAAAGAGAGAGAGCGAGGAGGGAAAATATTGAAAGAAGGAGAGAAAATGGAGTGGAGCAGAGAGATGGAGTGTGAGAGAAAGTAGACTGAGAGAGATAAAGAGAAGGTGTCTCTTAATATTCCCAGTTATACAGTTGAATGGAGAGGGACAGAGAGAAGAGGAGCCTTGGAACCTTGGCGCAGGTGTCAGTGAAGCACAGGTGCAAGCCAGTTTAATGACCCTATTATGATGTCATAATGGCCCAATGTAAGTCAATGGGAAAATTTGTATTAGTTTTTCTTCAATATCTTAAAAAGTATGAAGTTCAGAAAAATGCATAGCATAAGTGTCGTTTACAAGACCTACGCGACAAAGTTTGAACGTAGTTTCTACGTTAAGCGGTTCGAGCTGAATTAATCGCAGAAATCGGTAAGAAGAAGAAGAAGAAGAAGTATAAGAAGCCTAGGAATAACAATACAGGGCATTTCATGCACTGTAATGAGACTCACTTGTATTGTTCCTTCATCGTAGAACAGTGAGAGAGTGGGGAACTGTGGAAAACTCTCTCACTTCGTATGGATAATCGACACACATCACATGCTTCAGAAAATGTGGGCTAGATCTCAAACTATTTAAGCGAATGTTTAATCTACATACCAATAAAGCCTTTCTAAATGTTAGAATTCAACATATAATCTCTTGATGTAATCCTGACAGCATTCTTCAACATTCTGAATTTCTTCTTGGTTAGATTTGAGGTCTCTTGTTCAACTCATGCCCAGTCAGGATATGTTGCCATCCAAAACTCAAGCGAGGAAATATATTTGAAACATTGACTGAAATTCTGATTTCAAATGAAAACAGTAATCAAGAAATATTTTAGTCAAAGGATATTTTCTGAATTCATAGATTAGTACTAAACAAAACACACTCACGTTATTCACAAGATTCTTTATAAATAGTTACAGTCTGAGGAACACATTGATAGAGTGTGATCCACAGATCTCTAGCATGTTCAATGGTCACATCTACCACACTATCTTCATGATGCATGAAGCTTTCATACCAACTGTTTCAGTGTTTAACTCACGTATTTAATTGCAATCACGCAAATGTTTGTGTCTATGCATTAACTAACTTCCTTACTTACTCACACGTACTCACTTCCTTACTTACAAATACCTAATTGGGAAGCACAGCCAATGGGGTTCTTTCCCTCCAGATGGTTTGTGATGTCATTCTTTGTTCACAGCACAAGACAGAGAAAACGCCAAAAAGATGTACATTTACATAGAAAACAAGGCCGTCAGCTGAGTTTGGTCCGCCATCTTTGTTTAAAATTTCCAGTTGGCCGGAGGAAGCTGGCGCACAGATTTATGGGTAAAAGGCTTGCACATTTTCGTCAGTCAGGGTTTCCATTTCAGACAACACTAATCAGCAACTGAACGCACTACAGATGTAAGTGCACTGTATTGCAGTGTACTTCGTGAAGTGTTCGGTAATAGACACAGCTCTAGACTGTAATGTAAGACCAAGATCAGTATTGAATTACATAAGTGCTTCTTAAAATAAAATAAAGAACTATTGGTATTAATTCAATTACCCATTCATTTGAATCCACTACAAATACAAGTAACTTCTAGCCTACATAAAATACTTATTTTATTGTGTCACTTATCTCGACCTCTTGTTTAAGTTGTCTCTACTGTGTTCATCAGTGATCACCTGTGCTGTGCACCTGTGCATGCTCAAACCTACATGCATAGCAAGAATCAGCTCCACAAACATGGATTTAGCCTATTAAGGTATACGTCAGGGAACTTTTAAGAGACGGTTCAGGAAACACTCTCTTGGAGAACATAGAACAATGGAACAGAAAACATAGAACAATAGAACAGAAAACATAGAACAATAGAACAGAAAACATAGAAACATAGAAAAATAAACATCTTTAGTAAGATATTCCTTTCGTGTCTTTTTGGAACACCAAGAGACACCGTAGCTTGGAAATGCACCCTTGGGCAGTAGGGGAATGAAACTTCTTGACTAATGTGATGGTTAATGAGACACACTTGTATTGTTCCTCCATTGAAGAGCAGTGAATGGAGAGAGTGTGGGAAAGTGTGGTGGACTCTCTCACAGACCTCCCATGGGACAATAGACACAGCTGCAGACCAAAGACTTCAGGTATAAGAAAAGAGTCGCTGCCAAACAATAAAAATGTTCTTGTTTATGCAACAAACTCCCAAAACTCTCTGATCACAATGCAGTAAACACAAAATTAACAAAAACAAAATGATACAAAACAAATTACTTCCCACTAAATAATTCACAAATATTTTCAAAACAAAAAAGCATTCCTAGTTTCTTTCTTAGTCTTACCCAGCCATCAACAACTTCAGTGAAGTAATCTGATTGTCTGTACATTTATAAAACTCTTTCCTGACAAAATATTCTACTACATAAACCCTCAGTATTAGGGCCCATTGCACGCCAGTTTCCTCCAGATGGATCAAATTCAAAAGGGCACACTTCTATTGTTTACAAGGGTCTCCATCAATGGGCAGAGTGTGGGAAAGCTCTGGAGAGGAGAGTCTCAGTTCCTGGGTCATTGTCATCCACAGTGCCAACACAGATTCCACAGATACACAAGGGAATAGGCACGCGTCTCTTCATTTTGCATTTGAACACGATGGATAGTAACATGTATGTGTATGTTCTATACTCCATGGTATCATATGATAATATTTTAGAAGCAGGCACTGCTCCACACAACATACCTTTATTCTGTTATGCGGATGATACTCAACTCTACTTGTCAGTGTTGGTACATTTACAAAGTGTTTATCATTTTAAACGTCATCTGTCTAATTCTTAAGTTTGAGGCATACTTTATAAATGTAATAATACTAGTTTTGATATTTGGAATTGTTATTGTAATTATTATTATTATTATTATTATTCATTGGTTATTATTACATTTAAATTTGTATTTTCAATTCATGCCTTTGTTTTGTGTTTTGTAAGTCGCTTTGGACAAAAATGTCTGCTACATACCTTAATCATAACCATAACCAAATAATCATTATATACCTATGATGTAATTATGTTTTCATGTATTCCTTGTGGTGTGGATCATGTCAAAATCTTTATCCTCCAGGAAATGAAAGGCATGATAGTCAGTCAAAATGTAGGACTGTGTTAAAACCTTCAAATGTTTTGACATGCTGATCAAAGATGATAAAAAAAATGAAGAAAATCATGTAATCACATGGGGACAGCCAATACAATTGTTTCCCTCCAGATGGTTTGTGATGTCATCCTCTGTTTAAGGCACAACACAGAGCTGATAGCTCTATAGAATGGCATTGTTGAGCAAGTAAATGTTGAAAAAATAAATACAAAATATATTTTTTCCATTAAAACATTAATTAAAACCTTCCAATGTCTTTGCTTGCTTTTCAAAAATGATCTTTTCTAATTTGTTTTCCTTATTTTTGCTTTTACATTGTCTAATCACAAGGGGACAGCCAATAAAATGGTTTCCCTCCAGATGGTTTGTGATGTCATCCTCTGTTTAGGGCACAACACAGAGCTGATAGCCGTCATTCCTCCACATGGCTGATTACAGAAGCTTTAGTGATGAATAGAGGAATGAGTGTGGGAAACTCAAATGAGCGACTCTACCAGCCACATGACAGAGGATGACATCTGTTACATCTGGAGACCTGAGGGGACGGTCTAAAGAGGAGTCTCCCTCCATTTTGATCAAGGGAATTCAGAGAGAACTTCCAAAGTATTTTCTGATTAAAGCTGATGCTAAAGCACTGATGAAATAAGGAGGTTGGGACATTGACTATATTTACAGTTTCAAAACACTTTTATTTCAAACATTTTGCATAACAACCAATGTGAAAACACCACACTTAAAGATGCATATATAATATATAATAATATGATAGAAGAGTGAAATCACTTTCATGAGGAATCAATATCTAGTGTATTTGAACATTGATACAAAAAAAATTCAAAAGTGTGCCCTGGCTTTTGCATTGATCTCAACATCAGGCAGCAGATTGACTCTCCTCACAGGGTCAGTCCTTTCCCACATCCACACAGTGGGTCTGTGGGTCTCTCTCCATCACCCCCAACCCAGCACCTGTTCAACTGAGGTTTGACCATTGTCCCCCAGCAGTGGGAGAATCCAGCATGTGTCAGCTCCACACTCCTCATTGTCCTCTGCAGCTCAGCCATTGGCTACTGACTGTGAGAAACTCCAACCAGCCCAAGACCCACACATTCATATGGAGATTTGGGAGTATAAATAGAGGAGATGAAGCCAGTGCTGATCAGATTCACTCTACACAGAGATAACTACTACAGCTACAGCTATGGCTCCTACAATCACTTCCACAGCAGATTACCCAAAGGAGCACCTGAGTCTAAACCACAAGGTAAATATACTAACTTACCTCTTTCAACTTTATATTTTATTTTTCTTATTTAACCTGTCTGTTTAATATGCAAAGAATATATATCTAAATGATTTCTTCTTCTTCTTTGTAGCTGAGAAAACCAATTGTGGAAAAGATGCACAGAGACTGTATCAACAACAGCATCAAACAACCGAAGGTCCACATCCACAGCTCCTCAACTTGCAGCCTGACTCCAAGCTGGAGAAAGCCGACATCCTGAAGATAATTGTTTGCCTCCTGAGACAGCATCTTCAGACAGAAAGAACTTCACTCTCCTCTGATGCCGGCAGTCAGGGTTTCTCCAAGTGTGCTCAAGAAGTCCTTCACTTCCTGTCCAGGGACTCAGGGAAAACACAGACCCATGGAAAGTTGCTGACCCAGTTCCAGACCCTGCAACCACCCAGTGATGACTACAGGAGGGAGAGTGCCCAGTGCCAGCTGGGCTCTCCTGTCCAGCATGTCCAGAGTAAAGACAAGAGTCCAGCCAGGAGCGCCCCCTGGAGGCCTTGGTAGAACTCAGATGAGACTTTCATGTGACCAAATTGGTCAGAGTGGAAAACTCAACGACATTTCAAAGCGTTCAAACCTGCAAATGCAGGGGATTTATCTTCTTTACATCAAAGAATGTATTTAATTCTGTTGCAAGAAACAAAAAATTGCAATTTTCTGCAAGGTATTTGTC